>NC_069504.1:549978232-550278232 GCF_027579735.1 Bombina bombina | reverse complement strand
CCTATTAACCCCTAAACCGCCACACTCCCGCCTCGCAAACACTAGTTAAATATTATTAACCCCTAATCTGCTGCCCCCAATGTCGCCACCACTATACTAAAGTTATTAACCCCTAAACCTAACACTAACACCCCCTAACTTAAATATAATTAAAATAAATCTAAATAAAAATTTCTATCATTACCTAAATAATTCCTATTTAAAACTAAATACTTATATATAAAATAAACCCTAAGCTAGCTACAATATAACTAATAGTTACATTGTAGCTATCTTAGGGTTTATTTTTAATTCACAGGCAAGTTTGTATTTATTTTAACTAGGTAGAGTAGTTACTAGTTATTAACTATGTACTAACTAACTAGCTAAAATAAATACAAATTTACCCGTAAAATAAAACCTAACCTGAGTTACACTAACACCTAACCTTACACTACAATGAAATAAATGACCTAAATTAAATACAATTACCTAATTTACAAAAACAAACAAACACTAAATTACACAAAATAAAAAAAGACATTATCAGATATTTAAACTAATTACACCTAATCTAATAGCCCTATCAAAATAAAAAAGCTCCCCCAAAATAAAAATAAAAAAACCCTAGCCTAAACTAAACAACCAATAGCCCTTAAAAGGGCCTTTTGCGGGACATTGCCCCAAAGAAATCAGCTCTTTTACCTGTAAAAAAAAATACAAACAACCCCCCAACAGTAAAACCCACCACCCACACAACCAACCCCCCAAATAAAATACTAACTAAAAAGGGCATTTGGATGGGCATTGCCCTTTAAAGGGCATTTAGCTCTATTGCTGCCCAAACCCCTAATCAAAAAATAAAACCCACCCAATAAACCCATAAAAAAACCTAACACTATCCCCCTGAAGATCCACTTACCATTTTGAAGAGCCGACATCCATCCTCAATGAAGCCGGGAGAAGTCCTCAGCGAAGAGGCAAGAAGTCCACAACCAAGCTGGGAGAAGTCTTCATCCAAGCCGGCAGAAGTGGTCCTCCAGACGGGGAGAAGTCTTCATCCAGATGGCATCTTCTATCTTCATCCATCCGGCGCGGATCCTCATAGAGTAAAGCTACCTAAGGCACCCATAAGTATTCTTTGAAGTATGATATCTCCTTGGGAGACTGGGGCCCCTTGAGCTCCTTATTACATGACTCTGTTGTTATAATTGTTGGTTGCTAGAATACTTATAAATGTTTTGGTATGAATAGGGTATTTACTGTGCTGATTGATGCAACCTTTATGCATATGCCTCACATACTCTAGTTGTTTGCTAATTGTTAAGTTCTACTTTATTAATATTTGAAAGTTCTTATTTATGTTCTCTACTTAGAGCCTTGACTAGTCCATAGAAGCATTGTCCACTACCTATGTCTATTTATGCATTTACAATACCATGACCCCAAATATTTAAAAAAGGCTGCTGATACCTTTCCTCCCCCCCTCCCTACATTAAGTATATGTATACTTGTATACGTGCTACTCTGGGAATACAGAGTAGCCCTGGGCAGTGCAATGTTGGGCTGACCATTGTTTTGTTTTGAATGTCACTCATGCTATGTAATTCTATTGCTATGTTCAGATACTTGTTTCCCTCCACCCCCTCCTTCCCTTCCCCCCCTCCCTTTCCTTACCCTTCTTCCTTCTGCAGACTTGCTCCACCCAACACACCCAGACAAATCAAACAACCGGTTGAATGCCTTTCCTGACCTTATTTACCTTTAATGTTAAGGGACTCAATACCCTCACAAAATGTAGCCTGTTAATGCGATACCTCAAGAGCAATAATATAGATGTAGCCTTCCTACAGGAGACTGACTGGACAGATCACTCCTCTCACACATTTAAATCTCCCCTCTACCCAGTCTGTGAAAGAGCCTCATACTCCAAAAAGACGAGAGGAGTAGTGATACTCTTTCAAAGACATGTTGCATACTCACCAATTACCATTGACGAGAAAGGTAGATACTTATTATTGTATGCAAACTCAACAACACCCTGTATACCCTAGTTTATGTGTATGCTCCCAATGACCATCAAGACACATTCCTGAGAAATGTACTACTTAGGATAGATCAAATTAAGAAAGGATCACTGCTTATTGGCGGAGTCTTTAACTCTACATGGGACCCTACACTAAATAAGCTAACCCCTAAAGGGACAGCTTCTGATTCAAAAGTTTACCTCCTCTCTAAGAGATTTTGAGATATTATGTCTCAACATAACCTCGACATATGGCGCTACACCTTCTACTCCACAGCCCACTACTCCTACTCCCATATGGATACAATTTTTAGAGACCCATGGACACTAGATAAGGCTAAAATAGCAAAGATAGCCATCTGCCCCTGTTCCGACCATGACATGGTGACTACTACTCTGGGCTCATCCAGTCAGGAGGGAACTGCCCACTCCTGGTGACTCTCAGACTGTTTAATTAAAAACTCGTAGACTACACAGACAGCTTCTGACTTGCAAGAGTACTTTCAACTCAATGACAATGGACTAGTTATGGATGACACATTTGGGGCCTCTATGAAAGCCTACATTAGAGGGACTTTTCTTAAGAGAGTGGTGCAACTGCGCGGGAGAGTGGGGCCACCCTCGTGCAATTATTTGGGGTATTAAGAACTATCGAACAGGAAAACAAAAACAAACCTAACCCCACATTTTCAACTGGTATAGGTTGCCTTAGAGCTGAGATTACCACTAAAGAGATCCTTAGAGCACAGGATAATATAATGAGACTCTGGAAACTCTTTTACTATCAAGGGAACAGGGCAGACAGAGTATTAACCAATAAACTTAGGGTCTACACTAAATCCATACGAATCCAAAATCTACAAACCAAAGAAAAAGTGGTTTACTCCCCTTAACACATAGGAGAAGCCTTTATAGAATACTATAGCTCATTATACAATTTAGGCACCCACCCAAACACAATACAGGCAGATCAGCACACCATATCAGAATTTCTAACCTCCCTCAACCTACCATATCTAGATGATCAAAAAGTGGTTCACCCCACAGACCCCATCTCTATCCTAGAAATCAAAGCAATGGTGAAGACACTTAAATTCCACATAGCCCCTGGTCCAGATGGCTAATCCCCTATCCTTTACAAAACTTATGTTAATATACTAGCTCCATACCTCTAGAGACTGTTTGCTAGAATATTTGAATCAGGCTCCCTCTCATCCAAGTTCCTAGAAGCGACGATTCCAACAATCCTAAAAGACTGTAAAGAGTTATTGTAAATACTCTCTCTGTGCAAAGAAAATCACAAAGACAAGGGCGCCTCCTCGTGTGATATAGTTTGGACAAATGTAAAAATAGGTGAATACAGATTTTATACTCACAAGTAAAGCAGCACTCTGTTGTGCTTATAGAGGAAGACTGGGAGTTCACAGTGTCCCAGTTCACTCACCAAGGCAGTGCAACAAATCACTCCAGGGTAGATTTCAATCAAGCTCAGGCTCTCAGCAAAGAGTTAAAATACCATAGTTTAATGGTGCAGTAAAATACAATATAAAATGTCACAAATGTGACCGTAACAATTGTTTATCCATTGTTACGGTCACATTTGTGACATTTTATATTGTATTTTACTGCACCATTAAACTATGGTATTTTAACTCTTTGCTGAGAGCCTGAGCTTGATTGAAATCTACCCTGGAGTGATTTGTTGCACTGCCTTGGTGAGTGAACTGGGACACTGTGAACTCCCAGTCTGCCTCTATAAGCACAACAGAGTGCTGTTTTACTTGTGAGTATAAAATCTGTATTCACCTATTTTTACATTTGTCCAAACTATATCACACGAGGAGGCGCCCTTGTCTTTGTGATTTTCTTTGCACAGAGAGAGTATTTACCCAGACTGGTTTTGTGACAAGGAGCTGACTTCTGGATCTAAGGGAGAATCTTATATATGTGCTACCCAGGAGGACTAATAAACCTCTGAAGTGCCCTCCTAATCTTGGGACTGTCTGAGCATCAATATCATATACAGATAAGAACTTATTAGAGACTTAATACTATTTATTTATTATATATTGTTTTAAGCTGCATTTTCGGTTTATATTGATCTCATCACATCACATTTGATGAGAGTCCATGTCTCATTTTTTCTGTAATTGTCATTATTATTTTGTCTTTATACTTTATTATCTGATCATTTTATATTATTTTTAAGTTTTTATTGTTTTTACTATACTTCAGTATTATCCTACAGATTGTTTTATATATTTCTTCTAGCGCCCCCTAGAGTTACGCTTGCATAGTGTAACAGGTATTTCTGTAAAGAGTTATTGCCCAATCTCACTCATTAATGTAGATATTAAGGTATTTGCCAAAATCTTGGCTATCAGACTAAGTCCACTACTTCCAGCTGTGGTCCATAGAGCCAAAGTAGGATTCGTCGTTAACCGTCAGGGTACGGCTAGCACGAGACAGATCCTCAACATATTCACAGAGACTGATAGAATGAAATTACCCCTTCTTGCCCTGTCCTTTAACGCTGATAAGGCATTCAACAGGGTATGCTGGGATTACATGATGAAAGTCCTGGAGATGGTAGGCCTACCCACATTTTTCAGAACGGCTGTTGGAGCTCTTTACTCTAATCCCACTGCAAGAGTGTGGGGTTTGGTATTCTGCTCTCACCCTTTTGCCTTGCAGAATGGTAGCCAACAAGGATGCCCCTTATCCCCATTACTTTTTGTACTTTGTACTAATTGAATAAATAGCAGCTGCTATACACTCAAGCAGGGATATTAAAGGTCTCATTGTGCATGGCACAAACCAGAAACTTAGTCTCTTTGTGGATGACCTTACAGTCTTCCTCTCAGATCCCAGGTCTTCCCTACCACACCTCTTCCAACTATTCCAATTTTTTGGCACACTCTCATACTAGAAATTAAATGTTGACAAGACAGAAGCGTATCCCCTGAATCTCCCAGAGCACCAGATTAAAACCTTACAGAAGATATACAAATTTAAATGGAATAGAGAAGGGATTAAACACCTAGGAGTCAATTTATCCCATGATCTCCCCTATTTTATTGCCACCAACCATAACTGCCTCCTACAGACTTTTAAACAATCTCTCGCTCTCCCCAGTTTTTAAGAGATATCATGGATAGGCAGGATCTCGGCTTTTAAAACGATGCTGCTCCCAAAACTTTCTTACCTGTTTAGATACTTAACCCTAAAGGTACCAATATCACTCTTTGACACCTACCAGTCTATCCTGAATGCCTACGTGGGGGTGAATTCTTGACCTCATATTGTACGTAGGATACTACAATCCCCTGTTGACAAGGGTGGTCTTGGCCTTCCCAATCTTAAGCAGTACTATGAAGCAGCCAAGCTTACTCATATATCTGGATGGGGCACTCCCAAAGAATACCCCAGATGGTATGAGATTGAACAGGCATCCTTGCCCCATACTGTCCTACTTCCAGACCTTCTTTGGATTCCACAACACTGTAAATCCTCGGTACCCTCTACCAACCATTATTAAAGACTGCTTATCGCTGTGGCATAAACTCTGACACTCTCCCATGATTGCCCCTCACCCATCCGTAATACATAGTATCAGAGGCCTCTTACATGGACTACCTGACTCTAACCACAACAGCTGGAAAAATCTTAATATTAGAATAGTAAGCGACATACACAATGGCTTTCCATGGCTTACTAATCAGGAAATGATATCCATGTATACAGTCCCTGCCATGCTTAATTTTGAAGTGATGTGTTCCCGCTAGGGGTTCCTATGTGCACAACCCAGACCTAGTACCACCTGGTAAATCAAATGGATTGCGGGCTACAAGACCATAAACCACTGACGGTACACTAACAATACCTTCTCGAATGTCCCTCCTTACATAAAACCCATAACATATTGGCCTGGGAAAAAGATCTACAAAGAGAGATAGAGACTGAACACTGGTATAGGGCAATCACAGGCACCAAGCGATCAATACACTGAATAACGCTCTTTGAGTTATATTATAAACTTTTGACAAGATGGCACTGGGTCCCAAGCAAATTACATAAAATATCACCAACTAACCCAGAGACATGCTGGAGAAACTGTGGGGAAAAGGGTGATGATCTTCACATTTGGTGAAATTGCCCGGCTATCGATCAACTGTGGAAGTAGGTACTGCATTTATGCGGAGTCCTAGCACTTCCTACAAGTAGGGAACCAGAGACGTATCTACTTAACCTAGAAATCCCCAAAATATCTAAGGCCAAGAAGTATCTCTTTATATACATTTTAATGGCGACCGAACAAGCAATAGCGAGACACTGGAAACAACAATCTGCCCCCTCACTCCAAAAGGTGCAAGAGAAACAAGAGAAGATTGGCTTCACGCCTATTTTTTTTTCACGTTGTTCTACAACTTGCACTACATGAAGCTAGATTGTTAAGTTTCAACAATACCATGTTGTACTTAGTTTTTACATATTATACCTGATATCATGACCCTCAAGAATGTTCTTCACTGAGACTACAAACTAAGAAGCGGGTCATTTCACCTCTATTTACACCTATGGAAAAAACAGAGGTATCACCCACCCATTCACTTTCTCCTCAGTATGTTGAGGGGAATTTTCGTAGGACATTTCCATTAGTAGATTCCTGCATACTCTGTAAAGTGGATAGATGTACCTAAATATGTCTTACATCAATTGTTGTTTTTGATGCCTCAATAAAAATGTATTTTTTTTACAAAAAAAGGGCAGCAACCTAGTCCTACAGGACAGGTGGCCTTTAAGTGGTACATGGAGAAGAAAGGATGTCATGTTTTTGTTAATAAAAACTGCATTGACAGAGGACAGGGAGTGAAAGTGGTTGCATAACCCGCTTACTTACCAGTACTAAGCATCTTTGGGTTCAAATTGTATGGTCTAGAATTGCTCCTGTATATTTGCATGCTTTTATTGTGTAGGCTGCATCCAAGTTGAGGAAAACATCTTATTCCTTTAACATGAAATTAAATAATAGACTACGGGTCAATTCCAATCTTTCCAATTTTCTTATTTGATATCAATAATAAAAAATAAATAAACTAAAGTGATCACAATCTTACGAAGTGTAAGGGATTAGAAACATTTCCTGCTTACAATAACAAATAATTAATCAAACAGTTAAAATATTAGCAGATATTAAAGCTGTTTTTTTCTTTGCTTTCAGAAAAAAAAAGATATCTGTTTCCAGGTGTAACAAACAGCAAACTGGGTTCCTGGCTGGGCACACGTCTTCACCAGCGTCAGGTGAAATACTATTGTCCCAGAATGTAGTAAGTTGGAATCAATGGCTGAGTGGCCTCACTTACCAAAATACTCCTACAATTTACTGTAATCTCAAGCACACAGTAACTAAGTTGGAAACCAGAGTAAGAGAATGGTAACTATACTTGATAACTGAACTCTCTCTCAAATGCTTTATGGCCAGATTAGAAGTGGTGCACTAACAGTATTGGGTTTATTGTGGCTGTTTGCGTGGATCATGTGAAGCGCTAATATTACAGGTTGTAAGTGTGATTGCTTGAGCAAAATTGCAGTTAATACCTGTTGGAATAGCACATCCTCAGAGCTCTGGTTAACTGTTTTGTGAAAATTACACTAATAAAAATTATTTTAAAAAAAATTATTGCACAAAAAAGTTATAAGGGCTCAAAGATATGAGGTCTCAGGTGCTAGAAAAAGGCAGGCAAAGGACATTGTTCAAAACAACTTAAACAAATTTTGAGTGATGGTTTGGAACAAAGGATCTTTGGCACTGATACAGTGGATATTATTTTGTGTTGAACATCCCAAAGTTCCCTTGTTCCATCATTTCCCCAAAGTTCATAAGTCCATCCAGAATGTTCAAGGGCACCCCATTGTTAGTGGAGTGGATTCACTTCTAAGTAAATTATCTTAATGGTTAGACACTATACTACAGTCGTTGGTTCTGTCACTTCCATCCCATTTAAAATACACTAAGCATGTTTTGAAAGTTATTCAAGATCTAGAATGGAAAGAGGGGTCAATATGGCTTACAGTTGATGCAGTATTCCTCTATTCTTGTATCCCTCATAACAGGGGATGCTATCTGTTTCTTTCTGCAGTATTTTACCAATTATACTGAATCCTTCAATTTGTTTGTGATTAGAATTGTAGGTTTTCTGTTGACACAATTTTTTTTCAATTTGAGGGGGTTTTCTATCTCCAGAGATATGGAATCGCCATGGGAGCCAAATTTGCCCCATCATTTGTGAATTTATATCTTGGCTGTTGGGAGTTCTTCCACATCATTGGAGAGAGAAACCCTTATAGGAAATACATTACTACTTACAAGCGATATATATAGATGACCTTCTTTTCATATAGTCAGGACCAAAATCGGAAAATCAAATCCACAGTATTTCGAAAACCAATATCAGGCAATTCCATATTGCATTGAGATAGCTGTCATCCATAACATGTACCCTACGCCATAGCTAAAGGGGAATTCACCCGTCTGAAACAAAACTGCTAAGATCCACAAGATTATCATAAACAGGCCGTTGATCTGGTCTTGTATAAACTGCACATCCAACTATGTGGTATACCTGTACCCAGTGTAAATTTCAATACGTTGGACTCACAAATCGTTATGTCAATACAAAATTCAGGGAACATTTTTCCTCGTTTAAGATGAACAGATCATCCACCCCCCTAGTTCAGCATTTTGGTGGTAAGCACAAAGGCAATTTAAATTCATTTTCCTGGTCTTCTATAGAGAAAGCTCAAAGAACCAAAAGGGGTAGAGATCTGGAACATATTTTAACGAAAAGAGAAGCCTTTTGGATCTTTACACTAAGTACCAGGTATCCAACTGGTTTGAACTCATGATATAATATCATGAACCACTGGGAGTAATTGATTAAATATTATTTTACTAAGCTAACTTTAGGCCTCAACGGGACTGCTTCAATGTGTATATTTTGCATATTGTGTTCACTACATATTTTGTTCTCTGTGTATTTTGCTCACTGTAAATTGTGTTGTTTATTGTGTTCCATATATATATATATATATATATATATATATATATATATATATATATATATATATATATATACATTTGTGTCCTTTTGGATATTATCTGCATAGAGCAATAAGCATATTGTATCACTTTCACTCCCAATTCTATCCCTATCTCATCTAACCCAATCCATTTCCATAAATAGATGAGACCTCAAAACATCCCTGGAAATTAGCATGGCTTTATTAGAAGAGTCTTCAAGATCAGAAAGCTCATAGACTTCCTATAATTTGTCATATATCTCTTATTAAGTAAACTTAGGTCATATGATTTTCCATTTTTCATTAGGTAAATGTTAATGAAAGCCGCATATGTCAAAAGATCTTTGAAAGGTTTATTTAATTGTGGTTTCCTAATCCTTTAATAAGCATTGTATTGTAGGTGTAAGGATTATTGTTCAAATTTACTCTCAGGTATATTTTTTGTACCTCTTGCTCAAAAGATATTTATTTAGATACTAATCAAAATAATAATCAGCTTCTTTCAAGTATAATATGTAACGAATATACAGGGTATGTACTCTAAAGTATATAATGTAATGAACAGAAAGTGTCGTTTTCTACCTGTCTTTTCGTTTCTCCTCTTTTCATAATATTGGGTCTATAGAATTGTGTTTATGCTGTCACAGATCAAAAGAGAGTATCCTACATTGTAGGTCTTTTACAAGTACGGGAGTTAATGTGTTTTATCCAATAGGAGATTAAGTTACCCTTTTTAAACAAAAGTGTGAGTATGCACAGCAGGCAAAAACACAGTAGTATTCCACAGGGTTCACAATCACTGTAACTCAAAGTGTAGCTATATATAAATACTCCAAAACAAATACCTGCCGTTATAGTGTAATAATGTTTATTATCCCCATGGTAAGCACAAGTCCATTTATCTCAGCGCAAGTGGAAATTAATTCACATTCAAGTTCAATTCAAACAAGGGTATAAGCCTCTGCACTCACCCAACTGATGGTCAGCTTTACTTTTACGTTTCACTCTGGACGTTGTGGCAGCTTCCAGGTTACAGGTTTCGTCATCCCGGTGAACCGCAGCTCCTGTGCGGAATTATACACTAGACGTGCCTTCCTCTAAGCGCCACCCGAGTCTTCTGGGCGTCTGACGTCATCATCGGGACATGCCGAAAGGGGGTGTGTGAGGCTTATCCAATCCGATTGCTCCGGCGCCGGTCGAATCTTCAGCTAACACATGGGGAAAGGAATACTGAACGGCAGGTAAAAAACCAATAGGAGTGGAGGCTCTGTGGGCTCTTGAGAGTGAACGGACTCCTTGTAGTCCGTAAATATGAGCAAAAAAAAGAGATTCAAGAGTATCCAGTTATAAAGGAATCAAATTGACTTTATTAAGGATAAAATCCAAAACTATACCAGCACGGTAACAGAGAGACAGCTGGCCCTACTAGTTTCGGCGGTGTGCCGTAATCTAAGACCTGCTGTGTATTTACAAGTGGGTGTTTAAAAGTAACTCTCAACACAATCATTGGCTACAGAGGGGTTAGAAATACCACTCCCCTTTAACCCTTGATCTGGTTGGAAACAAATGGAGGAAAATGTTAACATAAATGTAAACAAATATAGTGTGATACATAATTTGAAGTACATTAATAAGAGTCAAATTTCAATTGTAAGGGGGAAAGAAGGAAAAAAAAGGAAAAAAAGGAAAAAAAGGAAAAAAAGGAAAAATATTATTATTAATGTCATATTTTTCCTTCTTTCCCCCTTACAATTGAAATTTGACTCTTATTAATGTACTTCAAATTATGTATCACACTATATTTGTTTACATTTATGTTAACATTTTCCTCCATTTGTTTCCAACCAGATCAAGGGTTAAAGGGGAGTGGTATTTCTAACCCCTCTGTAGCCAATGATTGTGTTGAGAGTTACTTTTAAACACCCACTTGTAAATACACAGCAGGTCTTAGATTACGGCACACCGCCGAAACTAGTAGGGCCAGCTGTCTCTCTGTTACCGTGCTGGTATAGTTTTGGATTTTATCCTTAATAAAGTCACTTTGATTCCTTTATAACTGGATACTCTTGAATCTCTTTTTTATGCACAGCAGGCTATGACTACGGCTGTTAGTCAAAAACGCATAAGACATTCTGTGCTGCGCTGTATTTGTATTCTGTTTGTATTGGGTTGCTATACCTCGATTTTAAAATGGAAAATAAAAGTTTACATTTATTATGCAAGACGATTCCTCCTTTTGATTGAATTATATGTATTTACAGACATATCTACACATATAAACATTATAACTTTAAATTTTTTATGTAATTTTGTTTTGTGGCACTTGTTATTCGAGCGTAACAGTTAACTAGAGCTCTGAGGTCATGCTATCTTTATGCTTGTTAAATTAAATTGCGCAAAAGTGATTTACTTTCAACTTCTAATAATTGCTCACAAACAGCTGCGATAAACCCGATATCGCTTGCCCCCAACTGCTAGCATGCCCTTTATAATCTGGTCCATAGTATTTTTCTTAGAAGCACTGATTTTACTTACTCATGTTGAAAATAATATTTTATGGTGCTTTACAATATCCTCATTTAAAGCTATATTTTCATCACGTGTAGATTTGTGTCCGGTTAATCTTTATATATTTATTGATGTTTTTGTAGCTTTTTCAATTCCAGTATCAATTACTCCTACATAGCTTGTTTTGAGTTGTACCATGTGTCCCTTCCTCTCTACCACCTGTCTCTGTATCTGACATTGCTTTCTTTTTTGGCTTATTATCATCTGGGACTTGTGTTGATAATAATACATTTCAAATATTACTTGCTCAGCCACCATGTGTTCTCTCTGCGTCTAGCCAGTAGCCACATCTAAAATAGCGGCTCTTCATTTATCTTTTTATAGTGTGCAGCAATGTTGCATTTTGGTAATGTGAGTGAGGTTGGTTAAAAATGTGATGAAAAAACCCCATGCAAATAAACTATCGATTTGAGTGTTTGTTGTGTAGTTAAAATGTATTTTCGTCTATCGGTTCCAGGTGCTATTCTGGGAAAATGGAGATGGAATATCGTGGGAGATATCAAACTCTGCTTTGGTTCAATATATATCTATATTCGATGTTCGGCTTTTTGCACGCTTTGGGTTAGCACAAAAGCAAAAAGGTTTTACTTTCAACTTGTAATACGAGCGCGATGTGCGCAAAAAAGCATTCTTCTAACGGATTTAGCGCTCCACTCGTAATCTAGCCCCATATGGGCCAAAGTTAGTGACAGCCTGTGTAGTGTTTGCAGGCACAAGAGAACTATTAGCTGCATCAAAAATAGATATTATGGGGCCGATGTAACAATGTGTAGGCGGACATGATCCGCTGTAGCGGTTCATGCCCAATGCACATTTATAAATGCTGACTGCATATGCTGTCGGCATTTATTATTGCACAAGCATTTCTAGTGAAATGCTTGTGCAATGCTGCTCCCTGCACATTTGCAGCCAATTGGCTGCTAGCAGGGGGTGTCAATTAACCCGATCTTATCCGATTGGGCGGATTGCTGTCCGCCGCCTCAGAGGTGGCAGATGAATTAAGGAGCAGCGGCCTATTATGACAATATAGGCCAAAGAATTTGAAAATAATCAGATTCCATCCTTGTTTGATGCCAAACAGCAATCCAGAGGCTTTATTCCCATGAAATGCTTAATAGTCTTGGCCACACCAAAGTTTTTGGGAGTGCTATTGCAATTGCAAAGCTAAAATTGAAAATAACACCCACTGAGCAGAAGAGGCAGGAGCAGCATGGCTTTAAGAGGAGCCACATCAAAAAGGAGCAATATTGGAGGGAGGTGACTTTTAAATTAAATACAATTCACTGTAAAGACGGTGAGCAGCAAAATCCTAAGGAAGGATGGCAAGCAGCATGATGGAACCATGATTAAGAGCGACAGCTTGGGCCTGGGGACAATTATAGAGGTGAAATTCATGGACCAAAAAAGGATTTTTGGCTTCCTGGAACACACACTATGGGCCATCATTTACAACAACAGACAGAAGTTCTTGACAAGCAGCTGTTTAATACATTCATTCAACAAATAAAATATAAACATGATTAAGAGGGGAGGCTGGAACCCAGGGGCAATAATTGATGTCCGTAGGAGTGAAATTCTAGGACCAAGGCAAGAAAGAAAGGAATTTTATATACCCGGAACAGACACTGTGGGTCCAATATCACTCACAACAACAGACAGAGGTCCTTGGCAAGCAGCCCTAGTGTTTCTTAACTTAACATGATTAAGAGGGCCCAGGGGCAATTATTGCCATCCATAGAGGTGAAATTCTTGGACAAAGGAAAGAATTAAATGATTTTTCACCAATCCGGAACAGACACTGTGGGTCCAAAATCACTCTTAACAACAGACAAAGTTTTTTTGCAAGCAACTGTAGTATTTAATAAATTAATTCAGCATCTCTTTGATCTCTTCAAAGAATACTATACAAAAGCAGCAAAAAGTTATTGTGATTAAGAGAGAAGACTGGGGCCCAGGGGAAATTATAGAGGGAATATTCCTGGATTTTTGGCTTCCTGGTATAGACAATCTGAGTCCGACATCACTTACAACAACAGACAGAGATTCTTGGCAAGCAACTGTAGTGTTTTATAAATTAATTCAACATCTCTTAAATCCCTTTAAAGAATACAGGAACCATAACTAAGAGGGAAAGCAGTGAACCAGGGGCATTTGATGCCCATAGATGTGAAATTCTTGGGCCTTTGCAAGAAAGGATTTTAGAATTCCCTGTACACTGTGTGTTCAACATCACTTACAAGACCTGTAAGAATGTTACCAGGAGCTCCAGCTTAGCCTCCTGGTCACAGTAAATGCTGAGAGTGTCTGCTTCAGCCAACCCCTCCTGCAACTGCCGCAGCTTCCCCTAGGCGCGGGCGGCCATGTCCTAATTACCAGAACTCCCACCTGGAGGCCTCAGGTGTGGGAGTTCCTATAAAAGCTCACTCTGACCTTCATTCTGGGATGAGTTATTGCCTTTTAACGTTGTTCCTGTATCCTGTAAAGCTAAAGGATACTTACCTGATACCTGTGTATGCTCCCCTTGTTCCAGGGACCAAGCATACTTACCTGATACCTGTGTATACACACCTTGTTCCAGAGACCAAGCATACTTACCTAGTATCTACATATGTTCACCTTGGTTTAGAGACCAAGTATACTTACCTTGTAGCTGCATATGCTCACCTTGTTCCAGAGATCACACGTACTTACCTTGTATCTGTATGCTCACCTTGTTCCAGGGACCAAGCATACTTACCTGATACCTGTGTATGCACACCTTGTTCCAGAGACCAAACATACTTACCTAGTACCTACATATGTTCACCTTGTTTCAGAGACCAAGTTTAATTACCTTCTACCTGTGTATGCTCACCTTGTTCCATAGACCACACATACTTACCTTGCATCTGTGTATGCTCACCTTGTTCCAGGGACCAAACATATTTACGTAGTACCTTCATATGTTCACCTTGTTTCAGAGACCAAGTATACTTACCTTGTACCTGCTTATGCTCACCTTGTTCCAGAGACCACACATACCTACCTTGTACCTACGTATGCTCACCTTGTTCCAGAGACCATGCATACTTACCTGATACCTGTGTATGCTCAACTTGTTCCAGAGACCAAGCATATTTACCTTGCACCTGCGTATTCTCACCTGGTTCCTGAAAGCCAGGCAGACTTGCCTGATACATATGTATGCTCACCTTGTTCCCAAAGCTGTACCTATCTGGTATTGGGCCTTTGTTCAAACATGCTGTTTCTGTGATTTTTAACTTGAACTACCAACTGTTCTTTTGCTTACCAATCAGTAAAGCTTTTTTTAAAAGACTTTTTGAGTTCCACACACCTTAACTCCCTCACAGTTATGAGGATATGCAGGAAATATATGGGAGGAAGATAAAGTGTAACGTTTTTTCTATAGAATAGCCTAAAGAAGATGTATATGTATGTGTATATTTTAAAGTATTTTTATTTTTTTTCTGATGGGAATATTTTGTATTTCTAGATTTGAAGGAGAGACAAGCCCAGTGCAATATAGCAGTGAATGACATGAGAGTTCTGATACTTTTAAATTTTTGTGATTTATTTTGTATTATTTTAGACTTCAGATTTTGTTCTTCAAGTTTTATTACATTTAAGATTTGCACTTACTATTTTGTATTTTGTATTCTGCATACAGCAGTTTATTTAAGATTTACAATTTCTGGAGGGTGGGGTTGGCCACTGCTAAGATGGCAGCATACCTCCACAGCTCTGTAAGCCAGAATGCTCAAATAAATAATACAGGGCACATAGCAGAAAGTTAAATACACCAACAGACGGTATATAGAAGGCAGAAAGATCGGAGCCTAGTCCTGAACTAATTATCCATGCTGGGGGTTGAAAACGGACCCGTAAGCAGGCAGACAGAAAATGCCATTGCGGGACAGGAAAACAGAGCGCAACAGACCCCGGTAATAATAATAAAAAAAATTAACATGTGCATAAACATAAAATTAATATCCAATTGTGGGACAAATTGTAGTGCCCCAACTTCGGACAGATAACCTAGAGAAGGGAAAGGGCCCTGGAGTGACCTGGAGGGAACTGATTACACAATCGGTTGAATTGTGATGCAGCAGTAATCATACCATAAACGGCAGAGACTGTACCGGAGGTGAAATATACCCCAGCTTAATACATAGATGGTACATATAAACCACAGGGTCCTGTAAATAAAGATCAGTCAGGTGGGAAGATACAACATTTTAGAGAATATTACAGATTCCTGAGGTAAAGTGAAAGTTTACTCTCATATGGGCCTGGATTTGTACAGTGTGCTGTAACCCACGTAGAGATCACTCTCATAACGCACCCTTGTCTCTGGGATTTTGCTCTAAAGACAGGTCTGATAGTATAGCTGGAGAGATACACTGGGAGTAAACACAGCAATCAAAAAGAGAATAGATTGGTGTGTCTATATTGATAGTGGTCCAAGATTGCGGCTAAGAAAACATTTAAATCTTTGAAGCCTGCTAAATCATCACATATGAAAGATACCACAGTTGAATCCTTCTTTAATACAGGGAGTCAAAACTCCAGTACTATGGAGCAAGAACCAGAAGGGACACTGTCGCCACCCTCCCAATCCCCTATCAAGCCTGGCAAAATGACAGGTACACTCACACAGATTCCTACATCTTTATTAGCCTCATTGGCCTCAAAGCAAAACATTGCAGAAATAGTGAGGACCTACATGAGAGAGGAGATGGCGGATCTCAAGCAAGAAATGCATACAATTGGATTTCGCTTAGACCCACTGGAGGAATATACTAACAACATACAAGAGGAAGTGAATCAAATACAATATGCCTCAACGACACAAGCAGATCTGATAGAGGTCCTCCATGACAAGATCGAAGACCTTGAGAATAGGGGCCGTAGGAAAAACCTATGCATAAGAGGAATACCGGAGTCAGTACTGCCGAAAAATCTGCCAACTTATTTACTAGCATTATTTGCTCACCTTAGAGGCAAAACATCCTCCATGGAGATAAACTGGGACAGGGCACATAGGGCTTTAAGGCCCAGACCACCAGATGAGGCCCCGCCTAGGGACACTATAATAAATTTTAAACAGTTTAGAGAAAAAGAGGAGCGTTTAAACTTGTCCCGCAAAAATCAGCCAATCAAGTTTAGGGGCAAGCAATGTCCTTCAGTTGTATACCGATTTGTTTAAAAGGACACTGCAGAGACGGAGAGAATTGGCCCAATTGACAAATCTTCTAAGGAGTAAAAAAATACTATACAGATGGGGCTTTCCCTTCTATCTGTATGTTCTTCATGGAAATACGAAAATTTCATGCACCAGGATATCGGAGATACCAGAATTCTGCTCAGCACTTGATCTTGACCCTCCCTCTGGAATATATACTACTGATTCACGGCCACTACCGAAGTGGAAAAAAAGACAGAACGACACTAACAAATGGCAGATGGAGTCATCTACCACTGGAAAAAATCCCTCCATAAGAACATCACCTCCACAAGCGAAGAAAATGGCCCATCCCCAGCGAAATGCCACAACAGACAAAGGAAAAAAAGAAATGTACATACGTCTAGAAGGGTAAAAAGTAAAAATATTAAATGTTCAAAGACTCTAAGTTTTACACAAGTTGATAGAGGACTATGCACTAGTTTAATAATACCGCTTAAGGCTATGTTAAAAGTTTGATAATAGTAATACACAATGCTATGTGTTATAAAAGTTACGTATTAAATGTTGGTTTACACCTTATAGTTTGAATATAAGATCTAAAAATATTTTTATGTGCAATCTTATATGAACTTCAAAATATCTTCTGGCAGTACTTGCTAGTTTCTGTTTTTTAAAAAAATAAGTTATTGTTATTTTTGTTCTTGTTCTATTATTTGTTTGTAACTTTGACTCCAGTTTCATATCACCATTGTTGCACTATCGGGAAAATTTGGGTTTATATAGTACCACATAAGATAAACCTATATTCAGTCTAAATAAAGAACACAAATTAGGATGACCATGATGGGTAAAACAATCAATATAATCTCCTGAAACGCAAAGGGATTAAATTCCCCACAAAAGAGGTTGATTGCATTAATAGATCTATATAAGAAAAAAGGGGATATTATATTCCTCCAAGAGACCCACTTCAGAAAAAGGAAAGAGCCTAGGTACATTGGGACAAAGTATACTCAAACTTTCATAGCTCAGCAGACTCCCAAACATGCAGGGGTATTCGAACTCCTTTACGGGAGCCCTGTAACTTTGATAAATATGTACGCACCCAATGTGAGGCAACTCCCATTCTTGAAAAAACCTTTAATAAGATCAAAGACTTTTCGAAAGGGGTGACCTTCTTAGGAGGAGACCTGAACATCGTGTTAGATCCCAACATGGATAGCTCAAACAATACACATAGATCACTAAAGCATGTAAGTAAATATTTGGGTAAATTAATGAGAGACCATAATTTATATGATGTTTGGAGATTCGTGCATCCCTCTAAAAGAGATTATACATTCTTCTCATTGCCACACCATTCATACAGTAGAATAGACTACATTATGACCAATCAATGTGGGCTGGCAGCCATACAATCTTAAAAAATCTCACACACCACATGGTCTGACCCATTTTGCTGTGATGGTCCAATTTTATTGGCCTAACACACCTATAAATCCTTTTATCTTGAAGCTGGATGATTCCATATTAAATACCACCGTATTTGCAGAGAAGTTGGTTAATTCCCTGACAGAATACTTCACATTTAATGTACAAGCTGATAGTGACCCTTGAGAAGCGCATAAATGCTTCATGAGGGGCGAGTTTATCAAATTTAAATCACTGAGGCCTAGATTTAGAGTTTGGCGGTAGACTCTCCTAACGCTGGTTTTAGGCTACCGCCGGTATTTGGAGTCAGTCAGGAAAGGGTCTAACGCTCACTTTGCAGCCGCAACTTTTCCATACCGCAGATCCTCTTACGTCAATTGCGTATCCTATCTTTTCAATGGGATCTTTCTAACTCCGGTATTTAGAGTCGTGGCTGAAGTGAGCGTTAGAAATCTAACGGCAAAAAAAAGTCAGTAGTTAAGAGCTTTCTGGGCTAACGCAGGTTCATAAAGCTCTTAACTACTGTGCTCTAAAGTACAATAACACCCATAAACTACCTATGTACCCCTAAACCGAGGTCCCCCCACATCGCCGCCACTATATTTAAATTTTTTAACCCCTAATCTTCAGCTCCGTATACTGCCGCCAACTACGTTATCCCTATGTACCCCTAATCTGCTGCCCCTAACACCGCCGACCCCTATATTATATTTATTAACCCCTAATCTGCTGCCCCCGCGATCGCTGACCCCTGCATATTATTATTAACCCCTAATCTGCCGCTCCGTATACCGCTGCAGCATACATTATCCCTATGTACCCCTAATCTGCTGCCCCTAACACCGCCGACCCCTATATTATAATTATTAACCCCTAATCTGCCCCCCACAACGTCACCAACAGCTACCTACAATAATTAACCCCTAATCTGCCGAGCGGAGCTAACCGCTACTATAATAAATTTTTTAACCCCTAAAGCTAATTCTAACCCTAACCCTAACACCCCCCTAAGTTAAATATAATTTTTATATAACGAAATAAATTAACTCTTATTAAATAAATTATTCCTATTTAAAGCTAAATACTTACCTGTAAAATAAACCCTAATATAGCTACAATATAAATTATAATTATATTATAGCTATTTTAGGATTAATATTTATTTTACAGGCAACTTTGTATTTATTTTAACCAGGTACAATAGCTATTAAATAGTTAAGAACTATTTAATATTTACCTAGTTAAAATAATTACAAATTTACCTGTAAAATAAATCCTAACCTGTTACAATTAAACCTAACACTATACTATCAATAAATTAATTAAATAAAATACCTACAATTACCTACAATTAAACCTAACACTACACTATCAATAAATTAATTAAATACAATACCTACAAATAACTACAATTAAGTAAACTAACTAAAGTACAAAAAATAAAAAAGAACTAAGTTACAAAAAAATAAAAAAATATTTACAAACATTAGAAAAATATTACAACAATTTTAAACTAATTACACCTACTCTAAGCCCCCTAATAAAATAACAAAGACCCCCAAAATAAAAAATGCCCTACCCTATTCTAAATTACAAAAGTTCAAAGCTATTTTACCTTACCAGCCCTTAAAAGGACCTTTTGTGGGGCATGCCCCAAAGAATTCAGCTCTTTTGCCTGTAAAATAAAACATACAATACCCCCCCAACATTACAACCCATCACCCACATACCCCTAATCTAACCCAAACCCCCCTTAAATAAACCTAACACTAAGCCCATGAAGATCTTCCTACCTTATCTTCACCTCACCGGGTATCACCGATCGGTCCTGGCTCCAAAATCTTCATCCAACCCAAGCGGGGGCTGGCGATCCATAATCCTGCGGCTGAAGAGGTCCAGAAGAGGCTCCAAAGTCTTCATCCTATCCGGGAAGAAGAGGCAATCCAGACCGGCAACCATCTTGATCCAAGCGGCATCTTCTATCTTCATCCGATGAGGAACGGCTCCATCGTGAAGGCCTCCAGCGCGGACCAATCTTCTTCCTCCGAAATCCAACTGAAGAATGACGGTTCCTTTAAGGGACGTCATCCAAGATGGTGTCCCTCAAATTCCGATTGGCTGATAGGATTCTATCAGCCAATCGGAATTAAGGTAGGAAAATTCTGATTGGCTGATGGAATCAGCCAATCAGAATCAAGTTCAATCCGATTGGCTGATCCAATCAGCCAATCAGATTGAGCTTGCATTCTATTGGCTGGATCGCCTCTTCTTCCCGGATAGGATGAAGACTTTGGAGCTTCTTCTGGACCTCTTCAGCCGCAGGATTATGGATCACCAGCCCCCGCTTGGGTTGGATGAAGATTTTGGAGCCAGGACCGATCGGTGATACCCGGTGAGGTGAAGAAAAGGTAGGAAGATCTTCAGGGGCTTAGTGTTAGGTTTATTTAAGGGGGGTTTGGGTTAGATTAGGGGTATGTGGGTGGTGGGTTGTAATGTTGGGGGGGGTATTGTATGTGTTTTTTTACAGGCAAAAGAGCTGAATTCTTTGGGGCATGCCCCGCAAAGGGCCCTGTTCAGGGCTGGTAAGATAAAAGAGCTTTGAACTTTTGTAATTTAGAATAGGGTAGGGCATTTTTTTATTTTGGGGGTCTTTGTTATTTTATTAGGGGGCTTAGAGTAGGTGTAATTAGTTTAAAATTGTTGTAATATTTTTCTAATGTTTGTAAATATTTTTTTATTTTTTGTAACAGTTCTTTTTTATTTTTTGTACTTTAGTTAGTTTATTTAATTGTATTTATTTGTAGGTATTGTATTTAATTAATTTATTGATAGTGTAGTGTTAGGTTTAATTGTAGATAATTGTAGGTATTTTATTTAATTAATTTATTGATAGTGTAGTGTTAGGTTTAATTGTAACTTAGGTTAGGATTTATTTTACAGGTAATTTTGTAATTATTTTAACTATTTTAGCTATTAAATAGTTCTTAACTATTTAATAGCTATTGTACCTGGTTAAAATAAATACAAAGTTACCTGTAAAATAAATATAAATCCTAAAATAGCTATAATATAATTATTATTTATATTATAGATATATTAGGATTTATTTTACAGGTAAGTATTTAGCTTTAAATAGGAATAATTTATTTAATAAGAGTTAATTTATTTTGTTAGATTTAAATTATATTTAACTTAGGGGGGTGTTAGTGTTAGGGTTAGACTTAGCTTTAAGGGTTAATACATTTATTAGAATAGCAGTGAGCTCCAGTCGGCAGATTAGGGGTTAATGTTTGAAGTTAGGTGTCGGTGATGTTAGGGAGGGCAGATTAGGGGTTAATACTATTTATTATAGGGTTATTGAGGCGGGAGTGAGGCGGATTAGGGGTTAATAACTTTATTATAATAGCGGTTAGGGGTTAATAAGTGTAGGCAGGTGGATGCGACGTTGTGGGGGGCAGATTAGGGGTTAATAAATATAGGGGTCGGCGGTGTTAGGGGCAGCAGATTAGGGGTACATAGGGATAATGTAAGTAGTGGCGGTTTACGGAGCGGCAGATTAGGGGTTAAAAAAATATGCAGGTGTCAGCGATAGCGGGGGCGGCAGAATAGGGGTTAGTAAGTGTAAGGTTAGGGGTGTTTAGACTCGGGGTACATGTTAGAGTGTTAGGTGCAGACGTAGGAAGTGTTTCCCCATAGCAAACAATGGGGCTGCGTTAGGAGCTGAACGCGGCTTTTTTGCAGGTGTTAGGTTTTTTTTCAGCTCAAACAGCCCCATTGTTTTCTAAGGGGGAATCGTGCACGATATCACGTTTTTGAAGCTGGCCGCGTCCGTAAACACCGCTGGTATCGAGAGTTGAAGTTGCGGTAAATATGCTCTACGCTCCTTTTTTGGAGCCTAACGCAGCCATTCTGTGAACTCTCAATACCAGCGGTATTTAAAAGGTGCGGCCAGAAAAAAGCACGCGTAGCTAACGCACCCCTTTGGCCGCAGAACTCTAAATCTAGGCGATATGAAGTAAACTGCTAGGCAACAATATAAGGACCTCTCAAACACCCTATCACAAATAGAATATGCACATAAACAAGACCCACAAAATGATAATATATATTCAGAGTTACAAAAACTAGATATTCCCTATGAGATCTTTTGGCCAAGGAACATAATTTAATGGCGATAAAACTCAAACAGCGCTTTTATTATGAAATCAATAGGAGTGGAAAACTGTTAGCAAGAGCGCTAAAACTTTTAAAACTTAAAACATATATATATAAAATATGCACATAAACAAGACCCACAAAACGATAATATATATTCAGAGTTACAAAAAAACAGATATTCCCTATGAGATCTTTTGGCCAAGGAACATAATTTAATGGCGATAGAACTCAAACAGCGCTTTTATTATGAAAGCAATAGGAGTGGAAAACTGTTAGCAAGAGCGCTAAAACTTAAAAAACTTAAAACATATATACATGAGATCTTTTGGCCAAGGAACATAATTTAATAGCGATAAAACTCAAACAGCACTTTTATTATGAAAGCAATAAGAGTGGAAAACTGTTAGCAAGAGCACTAAAACTTAAAAAACTTAAAACATATATACATGAATTAACTGCACCTACTAAAAGTAAAGTAAAAACCACACCAGACACTCCGTCCAAATTTGAAACAGATTATTCTCAGCTATATAATATAGAAAGTATGGAAACCTGCAAATCCGCAAAACCAGATATAACATCATACTTGGCAGAGTGTAAATTACCTCACTTATTCACGGAACAAGTCGAAGAATTAGATAAGCCAATAACAACTGGGGAAATAGCAGCAGCCATCACCAATTTATATTCAGGGAAGAGTCCTGGCCCAGATGGCTATTCCGTGCAATATTATAAAAAGTTCTCCATTTTAATACCACACCTCCAGACGATTTTTAATCGAATAACAGATAAAATAATGTTCCCATCTAGTATGCTGGAAGCGCACATTTCAGTGCTCCAAAACCTAGATATACCCTGAAATTTCCAACCCATCTTCTTGTTGAATGTAGATGTTAAAATTTATGCGAAATTTCTGGCAGCAAGAATTAATAAACTTTTACCAGAATTGATTCACCTTAATCAAGCGGGATTTGTATCGCATTGAGAAGCACGTGACAACACGGTGAAAGCCCTAGATCTCATGGAATATGCTCAAACAAAGCAAATTCCCACAATATTTCTATGAATAGATGCTGAAAAAGCCTTTGATAGGCTCAATTGGTCTTTCTTGCGTAATACCCTCCTCAAATTTGGCTTTGGGCCCCATATGCTTGATTTTCGCACTATATTCATGTCCCTCAGCCAAGGTTAAACTTAAAGGGACAGTATACACTCATTTTTTAATATAACTGCATGTAATAGACACTACTATAAAGAATAAGATGCACAGATACTGATATAAAAATCCAGTATAAAACTGTTTAATAACTTACTTAGAAGCTGTCAGTTTGGCTCTGTTGAAAAGGTAGCTGGAAAGCCCACTGCAAGTGGGAAATAAGACACTCCCCCCTCCCCCTTCTTTTGCATATGAAAAGACTATTTACACAAACAGGAGCAAGCTGGAGAAGGTAGCTGACAGTATTCACATAAAACTTTGGGGCTTGGTTAGGAGTCGGAAAATCAGAGCAATGTTGTTTAAATATAAGCAAATCTATACATTTATTAAAAAAAAAAAAAAAACTTTATGGGCTATATAAATAGATCATCTACAAAACATTTATGCAAAGAAAAAATGAGTGTATAATGTCCCTTTAACGACTCTCTCTCAAACACTATAACCATTAGAAATTGGACTAGACAGGGTTGCCCTCTCTCCCCCCTATTGTTCATTCTAGCAATGGTGGTATTGGCTTCCAAAATGCGTAGCAACGCTGATATTAAAGGTATTAAAATTTAAGGCACTCACTATAATTTATAGCTTTAAGTGGATGATATCCTAATGACACTAACCCACCCCTTAAAATCCTTAAAGGTACTGCAGACAGAATTTGATGCATATAGCCTCAACTCCTACTTTAAAATAACACAACTAAATTGGAGGTGCTGGGTGTGGTGATGTCCGAGACACTGCTACAACAAATTAGCAGTCAATATAATTTTACTATTTACTATTTTACTATCCCTGAAATATCTGGGAATACAGATAGCAAGATCACAAGATGAACTCTATACACTCAATTACATGAAACTATTAAAAGAACTACAGATAGAAACAAATGGATGGAGAAACAAATATCTTTAATGGTTAGGCCAAATTCATGCCTTTAAAATGTCATTTTTTCCACAAATATTGTATATGTTCCAGACTTTACCCATCCCACTCTCAAAAGCCTATTTAAAGAAGCTCCAAAATAATGTAAACTCATTTATATGGCAAAACAAAATGCCAAGGGTTTCAAAGAAAATTCTGTATAGAGATAGACATAATGGTGGTTTAAGTGTACCTAACCTACTATATTATAAACAAGCATCATTACTAACTCGAATTATAGACTGGTGCAAACATCAAAAATAAGGAGTGGGTGAAGCTGGAGCATGAATTATCATATACAAAATGTTTGGGCAGCCAATGTTGGCTTCATAAACCGCAGAGAGAATTTTGCACTTCGACCCCAGGTCTGGTAACAGAAACACTAAAAGTATGGGATCTAATATTAAAAAGCAAGAAAGGTATTTCATCCATCCCATCTCCACTAACACCTTTATTAGTGAATACAGACCTCCCTTTGGGACACAATATAGTTGGGGCAGAGGGTATGGATATATATTGCAGGGTACTGATACATTCTGTCTTAAATAATTGGTAAACTATTGACGAAAACGGAAATGGCAGACAAACATGTTTATAACTGTCAGAACTGGTATGAATACCTTCAACTTTCATACTATATCAACCATAATAAAAATAAATCTGACTTTGTCAGACCACTCACTCTTTTTGAGTCCTTATGCTACTCTATGGGCACCTCAAAAAAGGGGCTATAACACTCATATAAACTGTTACTAGCAATACATTCTCAGCAGTTGCCAGCCTATACTAGGGTGTGGGAGGGTAAATTCCAACGGTATTTGGCACCAAAAGAGTGGCAGATAATCTTCCACCAGATGGGGAAAGCACCCTCTTCTATGAATATCACAGAGACCAATATGAAGCTACTTACCAGATGGTACCTGACCCCAAAAAGATTATCTAACATCTACCCAAATACTGATAAATTCTGTTGGAGAGGATGTGGCCAGGAAGGTACCCTCATGTATATATGGTGGGACTGCCCCTCGTTAAGAATTTATTGGAATAACATATGATACAGACAGAAATAGAAAAGATAATGGCTATCCAATTAGGAAATAACTCACTTGTGTTCTTATTCAATAAAGTACCCAAAATAAAGTGTAAACTGAGGTCAATGTTGTTATATATTATGTTAAGTTGTGCTAAACAATTAATACCAAAGCTATGGAAAAGTCCCAGGGTTCCTAAGGTTTCAGAATGGAGGGAACAGGTATCACGACTATTGCCACTGGAAAAGTACCACTAACAAACTAACTGTATCAATAAATACCATTCTATAAGGTTCCTGTGGGAAGAATACATGGACGCGACAAAAGCGCAATCTAATTAAGAATCAGAATATAACAAGACATATTTGATAGAACAGTTAGTGATATATATTGGCCAGTGACATGAGATAAAAGAGAACATAATAAAAGGTATAAGGTTGTTGGTGGGAATAGTAAGAAATAGATAGGTAATTAAGATATAATTTTCCTAGGCTATAGTAGAGCGATGATTGTCTTATATTATAGTGGTTGCAGATTCTGATGTCGATATGCAGCAAACTGTCATTGTTATTTTATTTTAATGTTTAATTCCTTGTGTTGTTTTTGTATCTTTTAATGTTGATTTAATTAATCTGTATGGTGAAAATCTAATTAAAAAATTTAAACAGAAAAAAAAAAAGATTTACAATTTCTGATTATGTTTTGAAAGTTTCTGTGTAATGTTAACAAATTAAGATCATTCTTTTTATATACCTGTGTGTCTTTTACAAATTTTATTGCACTTTGTATTTGCTCTATGTGAAATAAGCATGACTGTTTCAGAAAGTGGGAGAGACAGGGTCATAGATGCTATTTTAGGCCAGCATCAGATTCTGCACAAGGGATCACACACATATGTACATGCATCACATTGCCATTCTGCCGGAATCCATAAATTCCAAATCGTTTTTGTGCTGTGAAATTTTACTACCATGACGCCAGACTCTTTTTCTTGCCTTTCCTGTTCCCAATCTCTTTTCCCTACCATCCTCTAAATATTCTGCTGGCCTCTGGCTCACTATCCTATGACTATTCTCTTAGACACATTCTCTAGTGCTCCTGTTCCTCTTCAGACCTCTTCTAGGAGAAGTGTATGTAAATGCAAATGGGTTATATCATGGGTGGTTTGTGGTAGTAGCATGACCAGCTCCAGTTTCACAGAGTGATATTTATAGGGAGAACAGTGCAGCAATGAGGGGAAACAGGATAGGGCTTCTAACCTGGGACTTTCAAGCAACATACTGAATGGCTGTGAGCTCTGGCTGTGTCTAATTACTTCAATTAACTGCAAATGATTTTGAGGTGCAGGGAAAGACAATGAATATAGGATACTTCAAAGGCAAAATCATAATCCTGTCACAATTTATTTGAGACTGTGGTTAAATACTGGAGCTCCTGCTGGTATCAACAACTCAAATGTGATCAAAATTATGCAGCAAAAATAAAGACACAATGTAATATAATGCAGCTGCCAGGACGTTCCATGAAACTTTGAAAGTCCTCTGATCGTATATACATTCTCTTGAAATTAATGTCAACCTGTTGGTAAGCAGCTGGGAACCCCCTTTTAATTGCAGCCACTTGAATCTAGGGTAAAGACTTTATTACCAGCTGCTACCTCTGAAAAGATGAGAAGGAAACAAAAAGATCTTTAAAGATATTTAATTCTGTTGTACAAATAAATAATACAAATATATATTTTTTTTAATTATTTATAATTTTGTAATAATGTAAAAAAATAAACATACTTTTTATACTAGAAAAGTTGGAAAATTCTGTTCTATGTGCAAAGTGTGCAGTTGTTTAAAAATATAGGGCTAGATTACAAGTGGAGTGCTAACTAGTGCTTTCGGTAGAGTGCTAATTGCACTAGCAGGAAACCTTTTGCGCTGATATTAAGTATTAAAGTTAAAAATTATTGCTCTAGCAATAACCCGACTCGTGACAATGGTTTACCGCTTGCACGATCACATAGTGCTCCATAGAAGTCACTGTAGCAAAAAATGTTTTTTAAAAAAATCTAATACCCTACTCGCATTCTAACCCGAATCACATAATCCCCTAGTCTAATAACACCTAAACTGCCACATAGCCCACCGCAAAGTCCCTACTATACTATTAACACCTAAAAATCATCGCCCCACACCACAAAGTACCTAAATAAAGTATTAACCCCTAAACCTCCATCCCCACACATTGCAAAGTACCTAAATAAACTATTACCCCCTAAACCACCATCCCCCCATATCGCAAAGTACCTAGGCCGGACAGATAGCTAAGGCACCGTGGCTGAGCTCTGTAGCATCCCAAGGGTTGCAGGTTCGATCCCCAGCAAGGTCCACTTAGCCTTTCATCCTTCAATGGTCGATTGAAAAGAGCAGCGCCTTGAGACTCTTACGGGTGATTAGCCGCGCTTTACAAGTACCCAATACATACATAAATTATTAACCCCTAAACCGCCTTCCCCCCCACATTGCAAATTAATAAACTAACATCTATACCCCCTAACTTAACCCAAATTAAAATACCCCACCATTTAAAAAAAAAAAACTACCTTAACAAAAAAAAAAATACTTACCTGTAAAATCAAATAAAAACCTATTATTTAGGTACTTTGCGATGTGGGGGTATGGCGATTTAGGGGTTAATAGTTTATTTAGGAACGTTGCGATGTGGGGATGGAGTTTTGGGGGTTAATAGTTTATTTAGGTACTTTGCAATGTGGGGGTTGGCGGTTTTGGGGTTAATAGTCTATTTAGGTACCTTGCGATGTGAGGGGATGGCGGTTTAGGGGTGATTAGTGTAGTTTATTGTAACTGTTTTGCTTAAAAAGTTTGATCGGTAAATGTGATTGCGCTTGCACGATAGCATTTACTTTAAGCTTGTAATACAAGTGCTAAATTAGTGCTTTAAGCTCCCCATAGAAAATATGGGGAGCGTAAATTACCGCGAGTTCGCACAAAATTATTTTCAGTAATTTTGCGCTCAACTTGTAATATTGATTTGAGCATAAAAAATACAGCGACCTTGCGGTCGCACTTACATTCCTAGCGTTAACAATAGCGCTCCACTTGTAATCTAGCCCATAATATCTTCTTATGGTTTTCAATGTGTTCTATAATTATTTAGAAATAGGTTTTGTTATAGCAAACATATAGGGCTGATAGACCCTTAAGAGGTGCGCTCATGTAATATTAAACACAAAACTAGAAAATGGGGACAGTTCAGGAAGATGATCTAGATCCAGAAAGTGGCCTCTCTCCCAAGAAAGGTAATCGAATGACAATCCTGTGAAGATAGAAAGGAGGCGCCTCATAGAGCAATATCGTCTATCAAATACACAAGAAAGGACAGACAATTGTAAACTCACATAAGTAAAAGCACCAACAGTGCAGTAAACAGCGAGCCGAGACCTCTTAGTTGCCCGGCAGACTCACTCTCTATATTCAGCAGCTGGTCACGTGGTGGTACATCCGCCAATCAGGATTACTCACTCCGAATACGTCAGGAGATATGTCCTTGGTCGGAGCACCAATTAGCTAGCTCAAATCGGGAGCGTGTATGAAACGAGGATTCATCTTGTACAGAAAACTTCTCTCAGAGCGGGGGTAAATTAAAAACTGTTTATCAAAACATGTATAAAAGACAGAAACGTGTTTCTCGGCCAACAGTGCTGTTTCATCTAGCTGTTAACATAATAAGATACCCCTAGCTCTATTTAATCCACCCCTTTACCAATCACTGGTCTATCTAGCTACATGCCCTTAGTGGATATCCCACCTCTAGGACTCTGAATGAAAATTGCATCATGTATAATAGTTACCATAAATACAATTTGAAATCTGCTAAAAAATAATATATGCAAAATTGATATCATAAACACTGTACATATCGGACTTGTCATACAATTTGGTATCACTTGTAATAGAATGACTGAATAATACCGAAATTAATAAAAAAGCATAACAATGCGTGAATGAAATACTAACATTACAACGGGGTTAGCCTAATATCCTAAATAGGTCGCAACCTTATAGCATATAGTATAATTATTTCTGTAGTCTAACAAAGAAAGACTCACATAAGCGAGTCGCACAAATATCTTTCTTCCACTAAAATGTCAGATGTGCTATCATATAACCATTGATTTATGTAAACATAAGAGTGTAATAACCTAACATATATAAATACCTAATATTAGGAAGGGAATGAGTGAAAAACTAGATGCTAAATATATTGGCTATGGATTAGATCTCAACAGTGGTCTCGTGATAAAATTGCTATCTGTCAAAGTTGACCATTGATTCCAATATATGGCCAATGGGTGATATATACTCATCAATCAAATTTCTATGTGCTCAATTGAAATAAATGGTTATATATATATATATATATATATATATATATATATATATATATATATATATGAATGTGTGTGAAAATAATAGTGATAAATATATGAATAAATGTAATTAAAGAAATCAAATTCAAAATATTGTCATTGTGTACCACTAAAAAATAAATGAAAGTGACAGGAGTGTATAAGTGAATTAATGATGCATAATCATAACGTGAATAGTACCCTAATGGTAACATTATTCATGATGTAACTGTAAGTGTATAAAAAAGTAAAGGAATAGACCAATTTAAATTAAAATTTAAATAGGATAAAAATAAAAACTAAAAATCAAAACCTAATAATTATAACATAATAACAGTATCTGAAAATCTAACAAGCAGTAATAGAATAGGTCAGAACACATATATGATATATGTATGTATATACAAACAGGTATTTGTTTAAGCATATAGGTAATCATATGTATATAAGTACATAGGCAAAGTCAGTGAAAGGCCTCCAGATCCACATTCATATTAAGACCAGAAGGATGCAAGGTCCTTAATTTGTGGATCCAGTAGGTCTTTCACTGTCTAAGCCTAAAAAATCAGTTATAAAGATGAGATTTTGGTATGTGTTTGATAGGTAAGATTATGAAACACTCTATATCACCATTATGTTTAGTATGATAATTTCTGGGAACTCTATGTGATTTATAGTTGTTCTTCATATTCCGATAATGCTCACATCATCTAGTACTGAGACGCCTACAGGTGTGACCCACGTATTGGATCCCACAAATGCAAAATAGAAGATATATCACATAGTTAGATGCACAAGATGCCACAAATTATGGGATAAATTCTCTTGGTCAATAAAGATTAAAAAGATTGTTTGTGATGTTCTATATGAACACACATTTTACATCTCTTGATGCCGCAATTGAAGGATCCTTTATTGGCCCCACCATATCTTTTAATGTTAGTAGTAGCAATGGTATTTTTCTTATGTTTGACTACTTTGCTCGGTGCCAATATTGTCTTAAGATTTGGTGCCCTTTTGAAAACTACTACAGGCTTTTTTTTTCAATCAAATCGCTAAAATAGGATCTTTCATTAAGATTTTCTAATGTTTATTGATTATCTGTTTTATCAAATTATGATTACAATTGTACTGAGTTATGAAAATAGGTTTATTACTGGAAATATTCTCATTCTGTTTAGTATCTTTTTTCGTTAAAAAGTATTCTTCTCTCTTATCAAATTTGGCTCTTCTGTATCCATTTTTGATAATGTTAGATTGATATCTTTTCTCCTGAAATCTTCCTATTAAAATCAAACTTTGTGCTTCATAGTCAAGAAGTGTGCTGCAATGTCTGCATACTTATTTGAATTGCCCATAACGGGCATTCCTTTTCCATGGGTAATAGTGATTACTGGTTAAATCCAAATAACTATTACAATTAACCATTTTAAAATAGGTTGCACTAGTCACCTTACCATTATTAAAACAAAGATTAAGATCTAAAAAAAACTATTGACTCTTTATGGATACAACTAGTACATTTCAATCCCATGTTATTGCTGTTAAGGTGCTCAACAAATGTATTGGCTGATTCCAAATTACCTCTCCAGACAAAGATAAGATCGTCAATATATCTGCAATAGAATACCAGGTTTGCCCTGTGCACCGAATCATAAATATATTCTTGTTCAAAGAACCCCATGGAGAGGTTGGCATAGCTCGGGGTGAACCTGGAACCCATGGCAGTCCCCTTTGTATGGAGGTAAAATTCATCCTGAAACACAAAATAATTGTGTCTCAGGATGAAAGAGATCAATTGTAATATAAATTGTTTTTGGGTTTCAGACAGGAACCAATCCTCCTCAAGGAAACTAGATACTGCTAAAATTCCCAAGGGATATTAGATATAGGGCCTGGACATCACAGGTGATCCACAGAAAGTCTTGTGTGATCTCTAGTTATTCTAATTTATTAATAAGATCTGATGAATCTCAAATATAAGATTCAAGTCCCAATACATATTTTTGGAGAAAATAGTTGACATAGGAAGAGACGTTATCTGTCAAACTCCTTATGCCGGCTATTATAGGACGACCCGGAGGACATACTGTATCTTTGTGGATCTTCAGGAGGTGATAGTAGAAGGCATGGTTTGGTTCTTTGGGGACTAAATAATACCTTTCTTTTTCGAAACCATGCCTTCTCCATATGCAAACGCAATAAGACTCTTAAGAATGGCCATAAACTTTGTTGTAGGGTCATATGTGAGGCAGGTATAGTAGGATTTGTCCTGCAGGATCCTCCTAGCTTCCTTAAGATAGTCATCTAGATCCTGCAGGACGACCCTCCCCCTCCATCCTTATCCGCTTGTCTGATCACTAGAAATTGGTCAATTTTCTGGGACTGTAATGCTCTTTACAGTCTGATTACCTATATGCTTAAACACATACCTGTTTGTATATACATACATATATCACACGGTATATGTGTTCTGACCTATTCTATTACCGATTGTTAGATTTCCACATACTGTTATTATGTTATAATTATTAGGGTTTGATTTTCAATTTTTATTATTATCCTATGTAAATTTTCATTTAAATGTATCTATTCCTTACACTTTTTATACACATATAGTAACATCACAGATAATGTTACCATTAGGGTACTATACACGTTATGATTATGCATCATTAATTCACTTATGCACTTGGTTGGGTGGTGGGTTTTACTGTTGGGGGGACTTTGTAATATTTTTTGTATGTAAAAGAGCTGTTTAACTTAGGGCAATGCCCTACAAAAGGCCCTTTTAAGGGCTATTGGTAGTTTATTGTAGGTTAGGGGGCGTTTTTATTTGGGGGGCTTTTATTTTTATAGGGCTATTAGAGTAGGTGTAATTGTTTTTATTTTTGATAATTTCGTTTATTATTTGTTGTAATCTTAGAGTTTTTAAAAAAAACATATTTCTTATTATTTTTTGCAATGGTAGATTTTTTTGATTTTTTTCCGTAGTAGTAGATTGTTTTTAATTTGTAATTTCGTTTTTTTGTTTTTTCGTAGTATTAGGTTTTTTAAATTTGTAATTTAGGTTTTTTAATTGCTAGTTTTTTTTTTAAATTTTATTAGAATAGTAATGTTAAGTTAATTTATAGTTTTATCTTAGTTTTTTTTATTTCACAGGTAAGTTTTTATTTATTTAAAGATAGTTATATTGTAACTTTTAATTTAAAGTTAGGGGGTGTTAGGTTTAGGGGTTAATAGTTTAATTTAGTGTTTTGCAATGTGGGGGTCCCGCGGTTTAGGTGTTAATAGTTTTTGAGTTTTGTTAAACAAAACTACTGGTCTCAGATAGCGGAATGGATCGTGATGGTATATAACGCAAGCATTTTAGCCGGACCACAAAACCTGTAATACAACGCTATGGAAAATCCCACAATCAAACATTATTTTTGAATGCGGAATGGAGGGTTGCATTAAGGCTAAAATGCTTGCGTTACAGCCTATACTGCCACAACTCGTAATATGCATAACTTGCCATTCCATGTGCAATGGCAAATTTTCAGCGAACCGTAACGCAAAACTCGTAATCTGGACCATATTTAGCATCTAGTTTTTCACTTCTTCCCTTTCTAATATTAGGTATTTATATATTTTAGGTTATTTCACTCTTATGTTTACATAAATCAATGGTTATATGATAGCACATCTGACATTTTTGTGGAAGGAAGATATTTTTGCAACTCGCTTATGTGGGTTTTTCTTTGTTAGACTATAGATAAAATTATACTATATGCTATAAGGTTGTGACCTATTTAGGATATTGGGCTACTCCAATTATAATGTTGGTGTTTCATTCACACATTGTTATGCTTTTTTGCTAATTTCGGTATTATTCAGTCATTCTATTACAAGTGATACCAAATTGTATGACAAGTCCGATATGTACAGTGTTTATTATATCAATTTTGCATATATTATTTTTTAGTAGATTTCAAATTGTATTTATGGTAACTATTATACATGTTGCAATTGTCATTCATAGTCTTAGAGGTGGGATATCCGCTAAGGGTGTGTAGCTAGATAGACCAGTAATTGGTCAAGGCGTGGTCTAAATTTTTCAAGGCGTGGTTTAAATAGAGCTAGGGGTATCTTATTATGTTAACATCCTGATGAAACTGCACTGTCGACCAAGAAACGCATTGCTGTCTTTTATACTTGTTTTAATAAACAGTTTTTAATTTACCCCCGCTCTGAGAGAAGTTTCTGTATGAGGTGAATCCTCGTTTCATAAACACCCCCGATTTGAGCTAGCTGATTGGTGCTCCGACCAAGGACTTATCTCCTGACGTCTTCAGAGTGAGTAATCCTGATTGGCGGATGTACCACCACATGACCAGCTGCTGGATATTGGGAGTGAGTCTGTCAGGTGACTAAGAGGTCTCGGCTCACTATTTACAGCACTGTGGGTGCCTTCACTTATGTGAGTTTGCAATTGTCTGTCCTTTCTTGTGTATTTGATAGACAATATTGCTCTATGAGACGCCTTCTTTCTGTCTTCACAGGATTGTCATTTGTTATAGCAACACTATCAGCTGGTATCAATGTAAATAATACCTGCTCCTTCCAGGTCTCTAAAATATGGCTGCTGGTAATATTCACACCAGCACATTTATTAAGCTAGCATTATTTGACTTTGTTTTTGTTTGCAACTAGGTTTGTGATCTTGCAAGACAAAGGGTGAAACTGTATAGGTTCATAATTCAGTTACTTATTAATATCTATAGCTACATATACACTAACAGACTTATGCAGCAAGTGAAACAGTTATAGTACAAACATCAGAGTAATGTAAAAGTAAGACAGAATAGTGAGGAAAGTATAACATTGTATGTCTATTTTAATATGTTTGATGCTACATTCTAAATCTCTGTTTGACTTTGCAATACAGGTTTGCTTAACCTGATTTTTTTTTAATTTTTTAATCAGCTTTATTTATATAAAAAGAAAAAAATTACATAAGTCAGGAGACGCAGCTCCAACAAAGTTTGAGCCAAAGCTAATTCCATTTATCGTTTAACTGTACTGTTGCAGGCATATACATAAATACCATACAAAAAGAAATAAGATAGAATTATGTAGAATGTGGGCTTTCCATCGCAATGAACATAAATAAGGCAACAATGTAGTATTAGTAATAATAGGCATGAAATCAAAATTAACAAACAAAAAAAAAACTGTATAGTCAACTGGAGGTCTCTAATTCTAAGGGATATCTTATAGGTCTTGGTCTCGGATAAAACATGTCAAGGCAAAAATGTTGTGAAGATATAAATATGTATGACAGTGGGACTGTTAATGAGTGTGTGTAATGACTCCTCAAGGCTTAGTCAAGAGGTTGGTTGTATTTTTGTGGAGGTATATTTTCCCCAGATGGATAACATTTCAGCATATACAGGGAGTGCAGAATTATTAGGCAAGTTGTATTTTTGAGGATTAATTTTATTATTGAACAACAACCATGTTCTCAATGAACCCAAAAAATTCATTAATATCAAAGCTGAATAGTTTTGGAAGTAGTTTTTAGTTTGTTTTTAGTTATAGCTATTTTAGGGGGATATCTGTGTGTGCAGGTGACTATTACTGTGCATAATTATTAGGCAACTTAACAAAAAACAAATATATACCCATTTCAATTATTTATTTTTACCAGTGAAACCAATATAACATCTCAACATTCACAAATATACATTTCTGACATTCAAAAACAAAACAAAAACAAATCAGTGACCAATATAGCCACCTTTCTTTGCAAGGACACTCAAAAGCCTGCCATCCATGGATTCTGTCAGTGTTTTGATCTGTTCACCATCAACATTGCGTGCAGCAGCAACCACAGCCTCCCAGACACTGTTCAGAGAGGTGTATGGTTTTCCCTCCTTGTAAATCTCACATTTGATGATGGACCACAGGTTCTCAATGGGGTTCAGATCAGGTGAACAAGGAGGCCATGTCATTAGATTTTCTTCTTTTATAGCCTTTCTTGCCAGCCACGCTGTGGAGTACTTGGACGCGTGTGATGGAGCATTGTCCTGCATGAAAATCATGTTTTTCTTGAAGGATGCAGACTTCTTCCTGTACCACTGCTTGAAGAAGGTGTCTTCCAGAAACTGGCAGTAGGACTAGGAGTTGAGCTTGACTCCATCCTCAACCCGAAAAGGCCCCACAAGCTCATCTTTGATGATACCAGCCCAAACCAGTACTCCACCTCCACCTTGCTGGCATCTGAGTCGGACTGTAGCTCTCTGCCCTTTACCAATCCAGCCACGGGCCCATCCATCTGGCCCATCAAGACTCACTCTCATTTCATCAGTCCATAAAACCTTAGAAAAATCAGTCTTGAGATATTTCTTGGCCCAGTCTTGACGTTTCAGCTTGTGTGTCTTGTTCAGTGGTGGTCGTCTTTCAGCCTTTCTTACCTTGGCCATGTCTCTGAGTATTGCACACCTTGTGCTTTCGGGCACTCCAGTGATGTTGCAGCTCTGAAACATGGCCAAACTGGTGGCAAGTGGCATCTTGGCAGCTGCACGCTTGACTTTTCTCAGTTCATGGGCAGTTATTTTGCGCCTTGGTTTTTCCACACGCTTCTTACGACCCTGTTGACTATTTTGAATGAAACGCTTGATTGTTCGATGATCACGCTTCAGAAGCTTTGCAATTTTAAGAGTGCTGCATCCCTCTGCAAGATGTCTCACTATTTTTAACTTTTCTGAGCCTGTCGAGTCCTTCTTTTGACCCATTTTGCCAAAGGAAAGGAAGTTGCCTAATAATTATGCACACCTGATATAGGGTGTTGATGTCATTAGACCACACCCCTTCTCATTACAGAGATGCACATCACCTAATATGCTTAATTGGTAGTAGGCTTTCGAGCCTATACAGCTTGGAGTAAGACAACATGCATAAAGAGGATGATGTGGTCAAAATACTCATTTGCCTAATAATTCTGCACTCCCTGTACTTCCATCTTATCTGTTTTCAGATAGTGAAGCTCCTCCAAGTCCAGACACTCAGAGACTTTTCGTATCCACATGGATAACGGTGGTATTGCTTTACTTTTCCAAATTTTTGCAATCAGAAATTTAATGCTATTGGTCATGATATGAAACAGTTTAGTGTATGGTTTGTATTTAATCTTTGGTGGTTTGTTTAGTAACCATAGTAAAGGGTCTAATGAAAGTATTGTTTCAAAAATATGTTCTATTTCTGTTATTACCTGCCTCCAGAAGTTCTGGATAGAGGAGCACCACCACCAAATATGGGCCATATCACTCCCCACATGACCACATACCCAGCAAGTGTTAGAAGGGTTTGGAAATAATCAATGTAGTCTACGAGGCGTATAATACCACCTGCATAGGATTTTTAGATTGAGTTCTACCATTAGAGATAAAGATGAGGATTTTAGCGTAGTATATAATTTAGCGTAGTGTATAATTTGTGAACTTTTTTGTGGCAAGATCCCTTTCTCATCTCTCTATATAGGGTGGGGTATGCCCTGGTTGTGAATGGGTAAGTAGTTTATAAAAAAAGCGAGATTGTGTGTCTTGGAGTGGGAGATTTGATAGAGTTTCAAAGTTAGTAAGTGGTCTGGTCATGTTTCTGTATTGTGGGTGTGTAATGAGACTTTATGGTAAGTAAACCAATGTTTGAAACACTCAAGACCTTGAGTAATTAGAACATGTTGCGGTTTGATTTGCTCATTTTCAACGAGCAGATATATTGGTAAGTCAGAAGCAATTGGTAGTGTATGGTCTTGTCTCAACTGAGGTGCAAGATCTAGGATTCCATTCACTAATAATGAGGTTAGTGGTCATGATGTTCTGGATGAGATGAAGGGAAATTGTATTAAATTAGTTTCCCAGTTTTTAATGGTTTCCGTTAGTATTAGGTTAGATGTGGATATAGAAGAATCTTTCCTTTTGATTGCCCAGCAGAGTCAGCTAACGTATTTAGTTTATAATAAATCTAGTTCTATTTTGACCCAAGCCTTGTGTATGTTATGCGTATACCAGTCTAGAATGCGTTGCAGGAAAATTGCATTTCTATAAATTTTAAGATTGGGTAACCCCAAGCCTCCTTGGAGCTTAGGAGATGTCATTATGCTTTTTTAGATCCAAGGGTATTTTTTATTCCATTTAAAATCATGGAAAGCTTTCTGTAAGGTGTCAAGATAATGGTTGGCGAGAGAAATAGGTAGGGTTTGTAACAGATATAATATACGAGGAAATATTTTCATTTTTATTGTGTTTATTCTACCCAACCAGGATATCTTTTTATTTTTCCGTCTTGATAAATCATTCGTTATGCTCTCTTTTAATGGGGCATGGTTGTATCTAAATAAAAGATCAAGGGGTGGGGTAATATTAATACCTAAATATTTTATATACGTCGGACACCATGTGAAAGGTGATATTTGTTTTACTTTAAAGGATTACTTTCCACTATAATTTTTAAGCCAAACAACTAACATATTAAAGTTAATAAACATTAATTAAAACCTACTGACCTATATTTTCTCCAAAACGAAGTTTCATAACGTTCTAAAAGTTATATCTTTTATTTGCCGATGATGTCACGTTATCCTGCCCACTATTTTCAGCACTGCATGTTCAAAATACTTAAACCAATGAAATTGTGTTTAAAGCGCCATTTTGAAACCTAGGTATTGTAAACGGATTGGTACAGAGCAAAGGATACCCACGAAGTGGGTTTGGAAAACAATTACATTTGCAGACAAGATTTCTGATATACGGTAGAGATATGTTAATGAAATGCTATTGATAAAAAGCGTATTTGGGGTAGTTAGTTAGTAACAGGCATAGAAAATATTTACTTACAGTGGCCCTTTAAGTAGTGTATTATGGTCAAGAGTGACATTTAGCATTTCTGATTTAGTTGGGTTTATTAAAAAGTTAGAAAGCTGTTTAAAATTTTGGAATTATGTGACAAGAAGTGGTATTGCTGTTTCAGGATTTGTTAATGTAAACATTACATTGTCTGCGTATAAAGAGATAGTGTATTGATGTGACCCTATTGTAATTCCTTCTATCTGAGAGTTTTGCCGAATTTTAGTCGCTAATGTCTCTATTATGCATGCAAAAAGTATGGGGGATAGGGGGCAGCCCTGTCGGGTGCCATTGGTGATGGTAAATGGGTCTGAAAGAATACCGTTAAGGAGAACTCTGGCACAAGGTCAGGTGTATAATGCAAATATATGTTGAATAGTGATGACGCGAACAGTTCACTGGAGAACAGTTCCCGGCGATCTTAGCTTGTTCGCGTTCGCCGCAATGTTCGATCCGCCCCCTATTCGTCATCATTGAGTAAACTTTGACCCTGTATCTCACAGTCTGCAGACACATTTCAGCCAATCAGCAGCAGACACTCCCTCCCAGACCCTCCAAGCTCCTGGGCAGCAGCCATTTTAGATTAATTCTGATCCTGCATTCTTAGTGAGAGGAGGGATAGTGCTGCTGCTGCTGATTTTATAGAGAAATTGATAGCTAGGCTAGTGTATTCAGTGTCCACTACAGTCCTGAAGGACTCATCTGATCTCTGCTGTAAGGACAGCACCCCAAAAAGCCCTTTTTAGGGCTAGAACTACAGTCGTTTTTTTTTTTTTGTTTTTTTGTAATCTAATTGCATTTGCCTGCCTCTCAGCCTGTGTGTGAGGTTCACAGCATATACTGTGCCTACTTGCTCACTGCCACCACTCATATCTGGTGTAACATTAGTGTAAATTTAAAAAAAAAAACTTTTACATCAGTTTGCTAGTGTAATCTAATTTCAGTTGCCAGCAGACCTGTGTATCAGGCTCACAGCATATACTGTGCCTAATTGCTCTGTGCCACCACTCATATATGGTGTAACATTAGTGTAATTTTTAAAAAAAAAAAACTTTTACATCAGTCTGCTAGTGTAATCTAATTTCAGTTGCCAGGCCAGCCTGCCACTGCCAGCCTCAGTGCCACCACTCATATTTGGTGTAACATTAGTGTAATTTTTTTTAAAAAAATTTTTTTACATCAGTCTGCTAGTGTTAAGTAGAAAGATATACAGAGGGCGACTCCTAGTGCAGATTAGTAAGCAAAGTGTGAAACCACCAGTTTAACCCTTCAGAGATATACTCACAAAGTATAAAGCACACTGTAGTGCTAATGGAGCAAGCTGGGTATATTAAAGTGGCCCAGCGCACATACCACTACGGTGCAGGATGGTCCAATATGTTTAAAGTGCTCAAAAAAGAATAAAGGAGACTCCAGAAATATATATAAAAAACTATTTATATAAAAATATAACAGTGTACAATAAAAAAAATCAGTAAAATACGCTACGCGTTTCTCAGAGCTGACCACTCTGTTTCCTCAGGCAAGTAATCTTGCCTGAGGAAACAGAGTGGTCAGCTCTGAGAAACGCTTAGCGTATTTTACTGATTTTTTTATTGGACCATCCTGCACCGGAGTGGTATGTGCGCTGGGCCACTTCAATATACCCAGCTTGCTCCATTAGCACTACAGTGTGCTTTATACTTTGTGAGTATATCTCTGAAGGGTTAAACTGGTGGTTTCACACTTTGCTTACTAATCTGCACTAGGAGTCGCCCTCTGTATATCTTTCTACTTTTCAGATGATTTTGGGAATCTACTAAGAGGAGCTGCCCTTGCATTCTAATGCACAGTCAACTGGGACACTGATAAGTTTCCAGACTGCTCATCTAGGCATTATCTTTGCCTTAACTATATGTGAGTATAAAATCTATATCTCATTCTATTCATTCCTACATATACTGGCTACACTAGGAGGCGCCCTTTCTTTTTGTTTCATTAGTCTGCTAGTGTTATTTAATTTTAGTTGCCAGGACAGCCTGCAACTAGTGCCAGCCTGTGTGTCAGGCTCACAGCATATACTGTGCCTACTTCCATTCTCAGTGCCACCACTCATATCTGTTGTAACATTAGTGTAAAAATTTTTAAAAAAACTTTTACATCAGTCTGCTAGTGATATTTAATTTTAGTTGCCAGGTCAGCCTGCCACTGGTGCCAGCCTGTGTGTCAAGCTCACAGCATATACTGTGCCTACTTCCATCCTCAGTGCCACCACTCATATCTGTTGTAACATTAGTATAATTTAAAAAAAAAAAAACATTTTACATTAGTCTGCTAGTGTTATTTAATTTTAGTTGCCAGGCCAGCCTGCCACTAGTGCCAGCCTGTGTGTCAGGCTCACAGCATATACTGTGCCTACTTCCTCAGTGCCACCACTCATATCTGTTGTAACATTAGTGTAACTTTTTTTTAAAAAAAATTTTTTACATCAGTCTGCTAGTGTTATTTAATTTTAGTTGCCAGGCCAGCCTGCCACTAGTGCCAGCCTGTGTGTCAGGCTCACAGCATATACTGTGCCTACTTCCATCCTCAGTGCCACCACTCATATCTGTTGTAATATTGGTGTAAATGTTTTTTCAAATTTTTTTACATCAGTCTGCTAGTGTTATTTAATTTTAGTTGCCAGGCCAGCCTGCCACTAGTGCCAGCCTGTGTGTCAGGCTCACAGCATATACTGTGCCTACTTCCATCCTCATTGCCACCACTCATATCTGTTGTAACATTAGTGTAATTTTTTTTTAAAAAAACTTTTACATCAGTCTGCTAGTGTTATTTAATTTTAGTTGCCAGGCCAGCCTGCCACCAGTGCCAGCCTGTGTGTCAGGCTCAAAGCATATACTCTGCCTACTTCCATCCTCAGTGCCACCACTCATATCTGTTGTAACATTAGTGTACATTTTTTAAAAAAAACCTTTTACATCAGTCTGCTAGTGTTATTTAATTTTAGTTGCCAGGCCAGCCTGCCACTAGTGCCAGCCTGTGTGTCAGGCTCACAGCATATACTGTGCCTACTTCCATCCTCAGTGCCGCCACTCATATCTGTTGTAATATTAGTGTAAATGTTTTTTCAAATTTTTTTACATCAGTCTGCTAGTGTTATTTAATTTTAGTTGCCAGGCCAGCCTGCCACTAGTGCCAGCCTGTGTGTCAGGCTCACAGCATATACTGTGCCTACTTCCATCCTCATTGCCACCACTCATATCTGTTGTAACATTAGTGTAATTTTTTTTTAAAAAAACTTTTACATCAGTCTGCTAGTGTTATTTAATTTTAGTTGCCAGGCCAGCCTGCCACCAGTGCCAGCCTGTGTGTCAGGCTCAAAGCATATACTCTGCCTACTTCCATCCTCAGTGCCACCACTCATATCTGTTGTAACATTAGTGTACATTTTTTAAAAAAAACCTTTTACATCAGTCTGCTAGTGTTATTTAATTTTAGTTGCCAGGCCAGCCTGCCACTAGTGCCAGCCTGTGTGTCAGGCTCACAGCATATACTGTGCCTACTTCCATCCTCAGTGCCACCACTCATATCTGTTGTAACATTAGTGTAAATTTTTTTTTAAAAAAAACTTTTACATCAGTCTGCTAGTGTTATTTAATTTTAGTTGCCAGGCCAGCCTGCCACTAGTGCCAGCCTGTGTGTCAGGCTCACAGCATATACTGTGCCTACTTCCATCCTCAGTGCCACCACTCACATCTGTTGTAACATTAGTGTAACTTTTTAAAAAAAACTTTTACATCAGTCTGCTAGTGTTATTTAACTTTAGTTGCCAGGCCAGCCTGCCACTGGTGCCAGCCTGTGTGTCAGGATCACAGCATATACTGTGCCTACTTTCATCCTCAGTGCCACCACTCATATCTGTTGTAACATTAGTGTAAATTTTTTTTAAAAAAATCTTTTACATCAGTCTGCTAGTGTTATTTAATTTTAGTTGCCAGGCCAGCCTGCCACTAGTGCCAGCCTGTGTGTCAGGCTCACAGTATATACTGGACCTACTTCCTCAGTGCCACCACTCATATCTGTTGTAACATTAGTGTAACTTTTTTTTAAAAAAAAACTTTTACATCAGTCTGCTAGTGTTATTTAATTGCAGTTGTCTGCCTGCCAGCGTGTGTGCCAGGCCCACTTGCCAACTAGTGCCACCAATCATATTTGTTATAACAGTAGTGTAAATATTTTTAAAAAAAATTTTTGACTGTGAAACATCAGTCTGCTAGTGTAATCTAATTGAAGTTGCCTGCCTGCCAGCGTGTGTGCCAGGCCCACTTGCTGAGTTAGTGGCACCACTCATATTTGTTGTAACAGTAGTGTAAATATTTAAAAAAAAAACTTTTTTGACTGTGAAACATCAGTCTGCTAGTGCAATCTAATTGCAGTTGCCTGCCTGCCAGCGTGTGTGCCAGGCCCACTTGCCAAGTTAGTGGCACCACTCATATTTGTTGTAACAGTAGTGTAAATATTTTTTTTAAAAAAAAAATTTGACTGTGAAACTTCAGTCTGCTAGTGTAATCTAATTGTAGTTGCCTGCCTGCCAGCGTGTGTGTCAGGCGCACTTGCCAAGTTAGTGGCACCACTCATATTTGTTGTAACAGTAGTGTAAATATTTAAAAAATAAACATTTTTTACTGTGAAACATCAGTCTGCTTTTTTGTGTCAGGCTCACAGCGTATACTGTGCCCACTTGCCCAGTGCCACCACTCATATCTTGTTTAATAGTAGTGTAAGTGTACATTTAAAAAAAATAAACTTTTTGGATTGTGAAACACGTTGGAATTCAACACTCCTAATGTTCGATCGCCTGCTCCAACAAGAAAAAGCTGTTAACGAGTATTTGTATGACCGGGGTGCTAGGACAGCCTCTGGGGAGCTGGGGATTTTTTTGCCACGTTACTGGACGCTCATGTGCAATGCCTGTAGGCTCATGTGTCCAGTCAGTCACACCGAAGGCACCATCAGCGACATCATACCATTTGTTTTCTTCCTGGAGCGTGCCCTGCGAAGAGTGCTGGATCAGGCCGTAGATGAGCATGAAGAGGAAGAGTTGTGGTCTCCATCACCACCAGAAACAGCCTTATCAGCATCGCTTGCTGGACCAGTGGCAAAGCAGGAAGAGGATTGTGAGGAAGAGGAGTCAGAGGAGGAATGTGGCTTTGAGGAGGAGGAGGAAGACCAAGCACAACAGGCATCCCAGGGTGCTCGTTGTTGTCACCTATCTGGTACCCGTGGTGTTGTACATGGCTTGGGGGGAAGAAGATACCTTCAGTGAGATCAGTGAGGATGAGGAACGGGACATGAGTAGCTCTGCATCCAACCTTGTGCAAATGGGGTCTTTAATGCTGTCTTGCCTGTTGAGGGACACTCATATAAAAAAGCTGAAGGAGAACAAACTGTACTGGGTGACCACACTACTAAAACCCTGGTATAAGCATAAAGTGACAGAAATGTTACCGAATTCCCGCAAGTCGGAAAGGATGGAGCAGTTCAAAAATAAATTAAAAAGTATGCTTTACACCACGTATAAGGGTGATGTCACAGCACAACGGGAATCTAACAGGGGAACAGATGAAAGTAATTCTCCTCCTCCCATGCCGGCAAGGACAGGACACTTTCCAGACGTGTTGTTGATGGAGGACATGCGGACCTTTTTAACTCCCATGCATCGCCACAGCCCATCGGGATCCAGCCTAAGAGAACGACTCAACTGACAGGTAGCAGACTACCTCGCATTAACTGCGGATCTCGACACTCTGAGGGGCGATGGACCCCTTGACTACTGGGTCTGCAGGCTTCACCTGTGGCCTGAGCTATCCCAATTTGCAATCGAACTTCTGGCCTTCACCGCTTCAATTGTCCTCTCAGAAAGGACCTTCAGTGCAGCAGGAGGTATTGTCACTGAGAAGAGAAGTTGCCTAGGTCAAAAATGTCTTGATTATCTCACCTTTATTAAAATGAATGAGGGATGGATCCGGAAGGGAGTGACATTGGGCGATACATTAGAGTAAAAAAGGCCTGATGAGATGAGCTGCCTTGGGCTAAAAATGGTATACACGCTGCTGTATTTTATCTTTGAATGCCGGATGACTTGCGTGACTTATCCTCCAACAACTAGGGTTCAAGCCGCAATGTTGTAGGGCACTTTCTAACTGTCAAACAAAAATCAATTTTTCTGGCTGCTGCTATAGCAGCGGCTGCAACAATACCTAATTTTTCAGGCATGTGTACATGCCTATTTTTTCTGGCCTCTGGTGCTGCACTATGGCTTCAAAACCCAAACCAAAAAAAAGGCACATAACAGGGATTAAACTGCTAAGAATAGTACTACTTAACACACCACTCATATCTGGTGGCACAGTAGATTGCACGTCCAGTGACCCAAATTTGAAGTAGGAGGACCGACCAAGCATCTTTTTCCATCTCCCGGTTCCTAAAAATTATCTACTGGTTCCTAAAAACGATGCCATACCTGTACTCGATTGTGCAAAAGGAAGTCATGGCATATGGGGTCTTTCATGCTGTCGTGCCTGTTGAAGGTAGGGGACCCTCTTATAAAAAGGCTGAAGGAGAACAACCTGTACTGGGTGTCCAAGCATCTCTTTCCATCTCCCGGTTCCTAAAAATTATCTCCGGGTTCCTAAAATCGATGCCATACCTGTACTCGACTGTGCAAACGGAAGTCATGGCATATGGGGTCTTTCATGCTGTCGTGCCTGTTGAGGGCCGGAGATTCTTGTATAAAAAGGCTGAAGGAGAATGACCTGTACTGGGTGTCCAAGCATCTTTTTCCATCTCCCGGTTCCTAAAAATTATCTCCGGGTTCCTAAAATCGATGCCATACCTGTACTCGATTGTGCAAAAGGAAGTCATGGCATATGGGGTCTTTCATGCTGTCGTGCATGTTGAGGGTCGGGGACCCTCGTATAGAAAGGCTGAAGGAGAACGACCTGTACTGGGTGTCCAAGCATCTTTTTCCATCTCCCGGTTCCGAAAAATTATCTCCGGGTTCCTAAAATCGATGCCATACCTGTACTCGATTGTGCAAAAGGAAGTCATGGCATATGGGGTCTTTCATGCTGTCATGCATGTTGAGGGTCGGGGACCCTCGTATAAAAAGGCTGAAGGAGAACGACCTGTACTGGGTGTCCAAGCATCTTTTTCCATCTCCCGGTTCCTAAAAATTATCTCCGCGTTCCTAAAATCGATGCCATACCTGTACTCGATTGTGCAAAAGGAAGTCATGGCATATGGGGTCTTTCATGCTGTCGTGCATGTTGAGGGTTGGGGACCCTCGTATAAAAAGGCTGAAGGAGAACGACCTGTACTGGGTGTCCAAGCATCTTTTTCCATCTCCCGGTTCCTAAAAATTATCTCTGGGTTCCTAAAATCGATGCCATACCTGTACTCGATTGTGCATAAGGAAGTCATGGCATATGGGGTCTTTCATGATGTCATGCATGTTGAGGGTCGGGGACCTTCGTATAAAAAGGCTGAAGGTGAACGACCTGTACTGGGTGTCCAAGCATCTTTTTCCATTTCCCGGTTCCTAAAAATTATCTCCGGGTTCCTAAAATCGATGCTATACCTGTACTCGATTGTGCAAAAGGAAGTCATGGCATATGGGGTCTTTCATGCTGTCATGCATGTTGAGGGTCGGGGACCCTTGTATAAAAAGGCTGAAGGAGAACGACCTGTACTGGGTGTCCAAGCATCTTTTTCCATCTCCCGGTTCCTAAAATCCATGCCATATACACGTCCCCTGATAGGGGACACCGCAGTGGAAGATACCCGGCCACAATTTCTTTGCACAAAAGTCAATCCCGGACCCCAACCTGTACTCGATTGTGCAAAAGGAAGTAACCTTACCATGGTTCCCTGACCGCACGTCTTTGTAATTCTCTGTCTGGGAAATTATATATCTATCAAATCTATCTATTTATCTATCAAATCTATCAAACTATCAATCGTATCTATCAAATGTATATTGCATCTATTGATCTATGTAATTCGTATCTATCATATGTATATTGCATCTATTGATCTATGTAATTTGTATCTATCAAATGTATATTGCATCTTTTGATCTATGTAATTCGTATCTATCAAATATATATTGCATCTATTGATCTATGTAATTCGTATCTATCATATGTATATTGCATCTATTGATCTATGTAATTTGTATCTATCCAATGTATATTACATCTATTGATCTATGTAATCTATGTATCTATCTATCAAATCTATATATCTCGTGGCCGGACTGTTTTGTGACAGCCACTTGTGTTTCGGCCAAATTTGAAGTAGGAGGACCGACCAAGCAACTTTTTCCATCTCCCAGGTCCTAAAATCCATGCCATATACACCTCCCCCGATAGGGGGAGTAACAAGTATTAAACTGCTAAGAATAGTACTACTTAACACACCACTCATATCTGGTGGCACAAAAGATTGCAAGTGCAGTGCCCCAAATTTGAAGCAGGAGGACCGAACAAGCATCTTTTTCCATCTGCCAGTTCCGAAAATCCATGCCATATACACGTCCCCTGGTGGGGCAACTGCCTCTGGGAACCTTACCATGGGTCCCAGTCTGCATGTCTTATTGTAATTCTCTGTCAGGGAAATTATATATCTATCAAATCTATCTATTTATCTATTGAATCTATCTAACTATCAATCATAGCTATCAAATATATATTGCATCTATTGATCTATGTAATTCGTATCTATCAAATGTATATTGCATCTATTGATCTATGTAAATCGTATCTATCAAATGTATATTGCATCTATTGATCTATGTAATTCGTATCTATCAAATGTATATTGCATCTGTTGATCTATGTAATTCATATCTATCAAATGTATAGTGCATCTATCGATCTATGTAATTCGTATCTATCAAATGTATATTGCATCTTTTGATCTATGTAATTCGTATCTATCAAATGTATATTGCATCTATTGATCTATGTAATTCGTATCTATCAAATTTATATTGCATCTATTGATCTATGTAATTCATATCTATCAAATGTATATTGCATTTTTTGATCTATGTAATTCGTATCTATCAAATGTATATTGCATCTATTGATCTATGTAATTCGTATCTATCTTTCTCGTGGCCGGACTGTTTTGTGACAGCCACTTGTGTTTCGGCCAAATTTGAAGTAGGAGGACCGACCAAGCATCTTTTTCCATCTCCCAGGTCCTAAAATCCATGCCATATACACCTCCCCCGATAGGGGGAGTAACAGGTATTAAACTGCTAAGAATAGTACTACTTAACACACCACTCATATCTGATGGCACAATAGATTGCACGCGCAGTGCCCCAAATTTGAAGCAGGAGGACCGACCAAGCATCTTTTTCCATCTCCCAGTTCCGAAAATCCATGCCATATACACGTCCCCTGGTGGCGCAACTGCCTCTGGGAACCTTACCATGGGTCGCAGTCCGCATGTCTTATTGTAATTCTCTGTCAGGGAAATTATATATCTACCAAATCTATCTATTTATCTATTGAATCTATCTAACTATCAATCAATCATATCTATCAAATATATATTGCATCTATTGATCTATGTCATTCGTATATATCAAATGTATATTGCATCTATTGATCTATGTAATTCATATCTATCAAATTTATATTGCATCTATCGATCTATGTAATTCGTATCTATCAAATGTATATTGCATCTTTTGATCTATGTAATTCGTATCTATGACATGTATATTGCATCTATTGATCTATGTAATTCGTATCTATCAGATGTATATTGCATCTATTGATCTATGTAATTCGTATCTATCAAATGTATATTGCATCTTTTGATCTATGTTATTCGTATCTATCAAATGTATATTGCATCTATTGATCTATGTAATTCGTATCTATCAAATGTATATTGCATATTTTGATCTATGTAATTCGTATCTATCAAATGTATATTGCATCTATTGATCTATGTAATTCGTATCTATCATATGTATATTGAATCTATTGATCTATGTAATTCGTATCTATCATATTGATCTATGTAATTCGTATCTATCAAATGTATATTGCATCTATTGATCTATGTAATTCGTATCTATCAAATGTATATTGCATCTATTGATCTATGTAAATCGTATCTATCAAATGTATATTGCATCCATTGATCTATGTAATTCATATATATCAAATGTATATTGCATCTATTGATCTATGTAATTCATATCTATGAAATTTATATTGCATCTATCGATCTATGTAATTCGTATCTATCAAATGTATATTGCATCGATTGATCTATGTAATTTGTATCTATCAAATGTATATTGCATCTATTGATCTATGTAATTCGTATCTATCAAATGTATATTGCATCTATTGATCTATGTAATTCGTATCTATCAAATGTATATTGCATCTATTGATCTATGTAATTCATATCTATCAAATGTATATTGCATCTTTTGATCTATGTAATTCTTATCTATCAAATGTATATTGCATCTATTGATCTATGTAATTCGTATCTATCAAATGTATATTGCATCTATTGATCTATGTAATTCGTATCTATCAAATGTATATTGCATCTATTAATCTATGTAATTTGTATCTATCCAATGTATATTGCATCTATTGATCTATGTAATCTATGTATCTATCTATCAAATCTATCTATCTCGTGGCCGGACTGTTTTGTGACAGCCACTTGTGTTTTGGCCAAATATGAAGTAGGAGGACCGACCAAGCATCTTTTTCCATCTCCCGGTACCTAAAATCCATGCCATATACACATCCCCCGATAGGGGGAGTAACAGGTATTAAACTGCTAAGAATAGTACTACTTAACAAACCACTCATATCTGGTGGCACAATAGATTGCACTCGCAGTGCACCAAATTTGAAGCAGGAGGACCGACCAAGCATCTTTTTCCATCTCCCAGTTCCGAAAATCTATGCCATATACACGTCCCCTGGCGGCGCAACAGCCTCTGGGAACCTTACCATGGGTTTCAGACCGCATGTCTTATTGTAATTCTCTGTCAGGGAAATTATATATCTATCAAATCTATCTATTTATCTATTGAATCTATCTAACTATCAATCGTATCTATCAAATATATATTGCATCTATTGATCTATGTAATTCCTATCTATCAAATGTATATTGCATCTATTGATCTATGTAAATCGTATCTATCAAATGTATATTGCATCTATTGATCTATGTAATTCGTATCTATCACATGTATATTGCATCTATTGATCTATGTAATTCGTATCTATCAAATGTATATTGCATCTATTGATCTATGTAATTCGTATCTATCAAATGTATATTGCATCTTTTGATCTATGTTATTCGTATCTATCAAATGTTTATTGCATCTATTGATCTATGTAATTTGTATCTATCAAATGTATATTGTATATTTTGATCTATGTAATTCGTATCTATCAAATGTATATTGCATCTATTGATCTATGTAGTTTGTATCTATCATATGTGTATTGCATCTATTGATCTATGTAATTCGTATCTATCAAATGTATATTGCATCTATTGATCTATGTAATTCGTATCTATCAAATTTATATTGCATCTATCGATCTATGAAATTTGTATCTATCCAATGTATATTGCATCTTTTGATCTATGTAATCTATGTATCTATCTATCTATCAAATCTATCTTTCTCGTGGCCGGACTGTTTTGTGACAGCCACTTGTGTTTTGGCCAAATTTGAAGTAGGAGGACCGACCAAGCAACTTTTTCCATCTCCCAGGTCCTAAAATCCATGCCATATACACCTCCCCCGACAGGGGGAGTAACAGATATTAAACTGCTAAGAATAATACTACTTAACACACCACTCATATCTGGTGGCACAATAGATTGCACGCGCAGTGCCCCAAATTTGAAGCAGGAGGACCGACCAAGCATCTTTTTCCATCTCCCAGTTCCGAAAATCCATGCCATATACACCACCCCTGGTGGCGCAACTGCCTCTGGGAACCTTACCATGGGTCGCAGTCGGCATGTCTTATTGTAATTCTCTGTCAGGGAAATTATATATCTATCAAATCTATCTATTTATCTATTGAATCTATCTAACTATCAATCATATCTATCAAATATATATTGCATCTATTGATCTATGTAATTCGTATATATCAAATGTATATTGCATCTATTGATCTATGTAATTCATATCTATCAAATTTATATTGCATCTATCGATCTATGTAATTCGTATCTATCAAATGTATATTGCATCTTTTGATCTATGTAATTCGTATCTATCACATGTATATTGCATCTTTTCATCTATGTAATTCGTATCTATAAGATGTATATTGCATCTATTGATCTATGTAATTCGTATCTATCAAATGCATATTGCATCTTTTGATCTATGTTATTCGTATCTATCAAATGTATATTGCATCTATTGATCTATGTAATTCGTATCCATCAAATGTATATTGCATATTTTGATCTATGTAATTCGTATCTATCAAATGTATATTGCATCTATTGATCTATGTAATTCGTATCTATCATATGAATATTGCATCTATTGATCTATGTAATTTGTATCTATCAAATGTATATTGCATCTATTGATCTATGTAATTCGTATCTATCAAATGTATATTGCATCTATTGATCTATGTAATTCGTATCTATCAAATGTATATTGCATCTATTGATCTATGTAAATCGTATCTATCAAATGTATATTGCACCTATTGATCTATGTAATTCGTATATATCAAATGTATATTGCATCTATTGATCTATGTGATTCATATCTATCAAATTTATATTGCATATATCGATCTATGTAATTCGTATCTATCAAATGTATATTGCATCTATTGATCTATGTAATTCGTATCTATCATATGAATATTGCATCTATTGATCTATGTAATTCGTATCTATCAAATGTTTATTGCATCTATTGATCTATGTAATTCGTATCTATCAAATGTATATTGCATCTATTGATCTATGTAATTCGTATCTATCAAATGTATATTGCATCTATTGATCTATGTAAATCGTATCTATCAAATGTATATTGCACCTATTGATCTATGTAATTCGTATATATCAAATGTATATTGCATCTATTGATCTATGTAATTCATATCTATCAAATTTATATTGCATCTATCGATCTATGTAATTCGTATCTATCAAATGTATATTGCATCTATTGATCTATGTAATTCGTATCTATCAAATGTATATTGCATCTATTGATCTATGTAATTCGTATCTATCAAATGTATATTGCATATATTGATCTATGTAATTCGTATCTATCAAATGTATATTGCATCTATTGATCTATGTAATTCGTATCTATCAAATGTATATTGCATCTATTGATCTATGTAATTCATATCTATCAAATGTATATTGCATCTGTTGATCTATGTAATTTGTATCTATCAAATGTATATTGCATCTATTGATCTATGTAATTCGTATCTATCAAATGTATATTGCATCTTTTGATCTATTTAATTTGTATCTATCAAATGTATATTGCATCTATTGATCTATGTTATTCGTATCTATCAAATGTATATTGCATCTATTGATCTATGTAATTTGTATCTATCCAATGTATATTGCATCTATTGATCTATGTAATCTATGTATCTATCTATCAAATCTATCTATCTCGTGGCCGGACTGTTTTGTGACAGCCACTTGTGTTTCGGCCAAATTTGAAGTAGGAGGACCGACCAAGCATCTTTTTCCATCTCCCGGTTCCTAAAATCCATGCCATATACACATCCCCCGATAGGGGGAGTAACAGGTATTAAACTGCTAAGAATAGTACTACTTAACAAACCACTCATATCTGGTGGCACAATAGATTGCACTCGCAGTGCCCCAAATTTGAAGCAGGAGGACCGACCAAGCATCTTTTTCCATCTCCCAGTTCCGAAAATCTATGCCATATACACGTCCCCTGGCGGCGCAACAGCCTCTGGGAACCTTACCATGGGTTTCAGCCGGCATGCCTTATTGTAATTCTCTGTCAGGGAAATTATATATCTATCAAATCTATCTATTTATCTATTGAATCTATCTAACTATCAAATGTATCTATCAAATATATATTGCATCTATTGATATATGTAATTCGTATCTATCAAATGTATATTGCATCAATTGATCTATGTAAATCGTATCTATCAAATGTATATTGCATCTATTGATCTATGTAATTCGTATCTATCAAATGTATGTTGCATCTATTGATCTATGTAATTAATATCTATCGAATGTATATTGCATGTATTGATCTATGTAAATCGTATCTATCAAATGTATATTGCATCTATTGATCTATGTAATTCGTATCTATGAAATGTATATTGCATCTATTGATCTATGTAATTCATATCTATCAAATGTATATTGCATCTATCGATCTATGTAATTCGTATCTATCAAATGTATATTGCATCTTTTGATCTATGTAATTCGTATCTAACAAATGTATATTGCATCTATTGATCTATGTAATTCGTATCTATCAAATGTATATTGCATCTATTGATCTATGTAATTCGTATCTATCAAATGTATATTGCATATTTTGATCTATGTAATTCGTATCTATCAAATGTATATTGCATCTACTGATCTATGTAATCTATGTATCTATCTATCAAATATATCTATCTCGTGGCCGGACTGTTTTGTGACAGCCACTTGTGTTTCGGCCAAATTTGAAGCAGGAGGACCGACCAAGCATCTTTTTACATCTCCCAGTTCCTAAAATATATGCCAAATACACGTCCCCTGGCGGCGCAACAGCCTCTGGGAACCTTACCATGGGTTTCAGACCGCATGTCTTATTGTAATTCTCTGTCAGGGAAATTATATATCTATCAAATCTATCTATTTATCTATTGAATCTATCTAACTATCATTCGTATCTATCAAATGTATATTGCATCTATTGATCTATGTAAATCGTATCTATGAATTGTATATTGCATCTATTGATCTATGTAATGCGTATCTATCAAATGTATGTTGCATCTATTGATCTATGTAATTCATATCTATCAAATGTATATTGCATCTATCTATCTATGTAATTCGTATCTATCAAATGTGTTTTGCATCTTTTGATCTATGTAATTCGTATCTATCAAATGTATATTGCATCTATTGATCTATGTAATTCATATCTATCAAATGTATATTGCATCTTTTGTTCTATGTTATTTGTATCTATCAAATGTATATTGCATCTATTGATCTATGTAATTCGTATCTATCAAATGTATATTGCATCTTTTGATCTATGTAATTCGTATCTATCAAATGTATATTGCATCTATTGATCAATGTAATTCGTATCTATCATATGTATATTGCATCTATTGATCTATGTAATTTGTATCTATCAAATGTATATTGCATCTATTGATCTATGTAATTTGTATCTATCCAATGTATATTGCATCTATTGATCTATGTAATCTATGTATCTATCTATCAAATCTATCTATCTCGTGGCCGGACTGTTTTGTGACAGCCACTTGTGTTTCGGCCAAATTTGAAGTAGGAGGACCAACAAAGCATCTTTTTACATCTCCCGGTTCCTAAAATCCATGCCATATACACCTCCCCCGATAGGGTGAGTAACAGGTATTAAACTGCTAAGAATAGTACTACTTAATACACCACTCACATCTGTTGGCACAATAGATTGCACGCGCAGTTCCCCAAATTTGAAGCAGGAGGACCGACCAAGCATCTTTTTCCATCTCCCGGTTCTGAAAATCCATGCCATATACACGTCCCCTAGCAGCGCAACTGCCTCTTGGAACCTTACCATGGGTCTCAGACCGCATGTCTTATTGTAATTCTCTGTCAGGGAAATTATATATCTATCAAATCTATCTATTTATCTATCGAATCTATCTAACTATCAATCGTATCTATCAAATATATATTGCATCTATTGATCTATGTAATTCGTATCTATCAAATGTATATTGCATCTATTGATCTATGTAAATCGTATCTATCAAATGTATATTGCATCTATTGATCTATGTAATTCGTATATATCAAATGTATATTGCATCTATTGATCTATGTAATTCATATCTATCAAATTTATATTGCATCTATCGATCTATGTAATTCGTATCTATCAAATGTATATTGCATCTTTTGATCTATGTAATTCGTTTCTATCACATGTATATTGCATCTATTGATCTATGTAATTTGTATCTATCAAATGTATATTGCATCTTTTGATCTATGTAATTCGTATCTATCAAATGTATATTGCATCTATTGATCTATGTAATTCGTATCTATCATATGTATATTGCATCTATTGATCTATGTAATTCGTATCTATCAAATGTATATTGCATCTATTGATCTATGTAATTTGTATCTATCCAATGTATATTGCATCTATTGATCTATGTAATCTATGTATCTATCTATCAAATCTATCTATCTCGTGGCCGGACTGTTTTGTGACAGCCACTTGTGTTTCGGCCAAATTTGAAGTAGGAGGACCAACAAAGCATCTTTTTTCATCTCCCGGTTCCTAAAATCCATGCCATATACACCTCCCCCGATAGGGGGAGTAACAGGTATTAAACTGCTAAGAATAGTACTACTTAATACACCACTAATATCTGGTGGTACAATAGATTGCATGCGCAGTTCCCCAAATTTGAAGCAGGAGGACCGACCAAGCATCTTTTTCCATCTCCCGGTTCCAAAAATCCATGCCATATACACGTCCCCTGGCAGCGCAACTGCCTCTGGGAACCTTACCATGGGTCTCAGACCGCATGTCTTACTGTAATTCTCTGTCAGGGAAATTATATATCTATCAAATCTATCTATTTATCTATCGAATCTATCTAACTATCAATCGTATCTATCAAATGTATATTGCATCTATTGATCTATGTAATTCGTATATATCAAATGTATATTGCATCTATTGATCTATGTAATTCATATCTATCAAATTTATATTGCATCTATCGATCTATGTAATTCGTATCTATCAAATGTATATTGCATCTTTTGATCTATGTAATTCGTATCTATCACATTTATATTGCATCTATTGATCTATGTAATTCGTATCTATCAAATGTATATTGCATCTATTGATCTATGTAATTCGTATCTATCAAATGTATATTGCATCTTTTGATCTATGTTATTCGTATCTATCAAATGTATATTGCATCTATTGATCTATGTAATTCGTATCTATCAAATGTATATTGCATATTTTGATCTATGTAATTCGTATCTATCAAATGTATATTGCATCTTTTGATCTATGTAATTCGTATCTATCAAATGTATATTGCATTGATTGATCTATGTAATTCGTATCTATCATATGTATATTGCATCTATTGATCTATGTAATTCGTATCTATCAAATGTATATTGCATCGGGGCGGAGCTGGCTCTGCATCTGAGCGGTCACACTTCACATCAGCTCCGGCTGTATTACTCAAATTTATACATTTTTGACCGCTCAGAGCAGACAATTTTCCCTTGAACAGCTCTAGACTAGGAAGCAGAACTCTTTTGGCAATTCGGAAAGTATAGAGGACCCGAGCAGTGATATATCACACGATCCTTATACACAGAGACCGCCGCAGCTAAAATAGAGAAGGCGCCATCTTGAATACCAGACTAGGCTGGAATCCCTTTATGGAGAGCAACTTACTCACTACGGTAATAATAAGGAGTTTGCAATCCTTTCAGTATGGATGGATGCCTATTATACTCAGCTGTTGCTGATCTGCTAATGGCTGTTGAGCGGAAAATGGACTGGTATTTCGAGGACCTATCTCAGTCGCTATACCCGGAGCTTACCAGCGAGGACACGAGGCATGAGAAGCTGGAGACTGAACAGCACATCTGGAGCACTACTCTTAATACTCAGGACTCAATTCAGATGGAAAGCGCTGTCGCCTTTAACATGGAGCTACACATGCTGAAGCCTCTGACACGAGTTGATCATTGTAAGGAGAGATCTCATATGTCCCTCCAGTTTGATCGTGCTAACACTGCCCAGCAGTCAGGACTCAAGTCTCCTTCCCGGCAACTAAGGTCCCTTACGAGCTTACAGTTAATGTCTGACAGCCTTGGTTCCCTAGCCTCAGGGTTTCATTTCAGGAACGATAATTTACTCTATATTCCGGCTTATCTAATTTACTTCATGCTCTCACAACTTAGAGTTGGAATAGGTTAACTCTTTATATGCCGGGCTTGGTCAGTCCTCTGTGAACCTCTGGCACTTGCAGACATATGTAGACTTTCACACTGCCGGATCATCAGACTAAGCTCCTGTATAGACGAACAATATGGACTCTCCTTGTTACAATTGTTTTGATAAGAGGAATGTAGGATATAATAGATACCAAATAGTGCCATTTACTCAGTCTCTATACGACATTATCAACAACCTTTACCTTAGACATAGAGGGGGATTTATAATTGTTACTTATATTACCACACTAAACTCCTTTTTGGTTGTCTTTATAAACCTATATTGTCTTATATATGCTCTTAGGTTTTGTTTTTATAAAAGTTACTACTAGCTTAGTTATGTACTGTGGTGTTCATCCTTTTGCTAGGGAATGATGCTCTTAATGAATATTTTAGTTCCTACACTTCATACCTTTTGTTTGATGTATCTATTAACTGCCCCCAGACTCATTATATAACAAGAATAGTGGAGGAATATATAATTTCCATTTACATTAACTCCCTAGTCCACTCTACAATCTTATGTCACTATAAGTTACATGGTAATTTTGAGATTGCTACTGTTATGGCTCTTTCTATTTTAATGCTTTCACATACTGACAGTTAGAAGTTCCCTTTGTTAGTATAGAGTTATTCATCAATACCATTTACTAATAGCATTAAGTATGTGATCCGTCATATTTCGCTCACTCCAGTGATTCCCTATCCAATTTACTCTCGTGTACATCTCACTCAGTTTCATCTAAACATTAGAGTAAGCTGCCATGTTATAGTGACGCATCAAGAAAAGAATAACGTTGTTATATTGGGTCATACTGGTGTGATCCTACATTTGAGTAGATATTCCATAACATTAGTTGCTATGGTCAGGCCATAGATATCCATTGGTAGACCATGAGACCCTCCTTTTGTACAGATGGGAAACTGGAGTAGGCACTCTGTAACTCACATAGCCATTAAACTTGCAGCCTAATACCCTGATATTTTCCACTTTACACTGTTTATTTGGAGTGCACTTAATAGCGTAATCCCTTCCGCCCAAGGATACATTAGATATCCCACCCCCACCCCGCACTAAATCTACCTACCATATGACACTAACTGCTATTCATGCCACCATAAGATCCTAATATGGACAGGTTCATTTTATTTTAATACTTTTGTCTTGCTGATCTGTTAGAAAAGTACCTTGTTGATGTCATATATTGTGTTATGATGGCTAGGATTGTAGCTATAGATATGTTTAATTGTAATCTTAGCTTAAACTTAGTATATTATCTAGGTTCCTCATACATCTTTGTATAATTCTGAAGTGAATTCATAGGATTAATTTTATGAGGTACAACAGCTCGATTAATTCCTCTCATAATTTAAAGTAGATTATTGCACATACATGTAGTAACCCTTTAATTAAGCTTGCCTACTTATTTCAATCTTTTCACCACCCAGCTTTATTAGGATCCCCTCTCTCATCCCAGGTACACTCTATTACATTAGCAGATGACTCCCCCATCCCACATCTTATCTAAGAATACATAATCTCTCCTTCAGAACTTGGTCAGGGATGTGTATACAATACCTAATAATATACATGGGGATAGAGATATCTGTCTAAGCGGGTGCCTTGTTTTAATTCTACCCCTTAATTGGTACATGCTTAGTCATCTTATTATTTCTCCTACCATACACTAGCAGGATATACGCCTAGTCCTTCCCAGTCTCTATCTAACTCTGCGGTATGAATAATACAAAGAATTAACTAAGTCATCCCATAATTATACGGTTTCTAGCTATGTTTATCCTTAAACTTTCTCCTAGCAAACCTTTTCTGAGTTGATAGCTAACTGCCATATACAACGAGAAACCTGTAAGCCCGTGCTCAGTTTCCTTTATATAGCTTAATACTATACACACTGCCACTGTAGGATTTTATATAGTATTACTGAATATCCTTATTCCTAGTTGTTGCAAACCTGAGGCCTACTAATTTGTCTGAGATCAATGATTGTACATGGTTGCATCCTTATGTTACAGGGGATTTTAGTGGAAATTGTTATGTTACATTACATTAGAATCCTGTGATGTGAATTTTCATAACAAGTTACCGAACTCCGCCCCCCCTCCCCTCCCCACCTCCCTTGTCCCCCCATTACGAGCGGCTCTTGCCCGCTGCATCCCCTTCCCCCCCATACACTCAGGTCTACGGGAGACCTGATAGAAGCCAGTTCCCTTCCTCTCATCATTTCCAGTTTCTAGAATGCCCCTTATCTGAGAGTAGGGACCACTAGTTATCTGTATCATAAAATCGAGACTTCATTTCCATATGTTCCAGTCACACATGTTTTGTTTTCAGTGTTTGCACTTCATACTTAAGGTCATAAAGCTGGTACTATAACTTCTGTCAACTGTTATCCCTCTGTTTTCGATCTAGACACCTTCCATGTCATTGCCTTCTACTATCATATACATATTGAGCTCCTATTGTCTAGATAATATTATAACTAATTCTATACTAGCACACTAATGTTTTAAATTTTATGTACTTTCCAAACGTGATATGTATCAGTTATTTACTTTTGTGTTTGTCTCGTGCTGGGACATACTTTATTTCCTGTTATTTTCATTTAATGTCTCAATAAAAAAGAATTAAAAAAAAAAAAAAAAAAAATGTATATTGCATCTATTGATCTATGTAATTCGTATCTATCAAATGTATATTGCATCTATTGATCTATGTAATATGTATCTATCATATGTATATTGCATCTATTGATCTATGTAATCTATGTATCTATCTATCAAATCTATCTATCTCGTGGTTGTGCAAATGGACTGTTTGTTGTTGTTTGCGTTACGTTACACGGGGAGTTTGGTCTGTCACTGTGAAGCGGGCGTAACCCTTACACAACCTGATCGATACAACATCATACCTGATGTTTTAAAGCACGTTATTCTATATAATTTAGGAATGTTAGGTGATTTAGGCCCTCTATGGCTTAAAACCAGACTCTGCATCAACTATGCAATTTTCCGTGGGAGTTTTACCATGGATCCCCCTCTGGCATGCCACAGTCCAGGTGTTAGTCCCCTTGAAACAACTTTTCCATCACTATTGTGGCCAGAAAGAGTCCCTGTGGGTTTTAAAGTTCGCCTGCCTATTGAAGTCAATGGCGGTTCGCCAGTTCGCGAACAGAAGCGGAAGTTCAAGTCTGCCGTTCACGAACCAAAATTTTTAGGTTTGCGACATCACTAATGTTGAATTATTAGGCTTCCGAATCCAATATGGGTAAGTGTGCTATATAACTAGGAGGATAGAAAAACAAGGGGCGCCAACATAGTGTGAATCAGTTTGGAAAACTGGAAAACAGTAGTTATAATAAAATCTACTCACAAGTGGAGTGGCACCTAGAGCCAACTGGGTGCATACAGGCAGGCTGACATTCAGGACCAGCAGTCAGTACGCTGGGGGTCTCACCCGGGAGACCTGTGGGTAGGTCAGATGAGGTAGATGGAGTCGGCTGTGTATCGTCTGGTGAGCCGGATCACCACTGTGGAAGTCCAAAGGGCTGTGTTGTTTATCCCAAAAGGGTAGCTGCTCACACGATCAGCCTTGTTTCCAAACGAGTTTCCAATGTCAGTGTATGGAACAAAGGGATAAAAACCAAACTGGGTATAACCACTGCAAACCTATATATATGCCTGAGGAAACGGTCCTTTACGGACTGAGAAACGCGTAGCAATTAAATACTTGTTTTTAGACAGACCCGGTTTTCTGTGCCTTTTTAATATTACCACAGTTTGCAGTGGTTATACCCAGTTTGGTTTTTATCCCTTTGTTCCATACACTGACATTGGAAACTCGTTTGGAAACAAGGCTGATCGTGTGAGCAGCTACCCTTTTGGGATAAACAACACAGCCCTTTGGACTTCCACAGTGGCGATCCGGCTCACCAGACGATACACAGCCGACTCCATCTACCTCATCTGACCTACCCACAGGTCTCCCGGGTGAGACCCCCAGCGTACTGACTGCTGGTCCTGAATGTCAGCCTGCCTGTATGCACCCAGTTGGCTCTAGGTGCCACTCCACTTGTGAGTAGATTTTATTATAACTACTGTTTTCCAGTTTTCCAAACTGATTCACACTATGTTGGCGCCCCTTGTTTTTCTATCCTCCTAGATTTCCTGATTCATCACACCTTGGATTCAAGCGGAGCAAGCCATTTGTTTTGATCCTTTGAACTTTTGTTCTTTATATATCCTTTACATTGAATTTGGACTTTTTATCTCTGAACACTTATCACATATTGGACTTTTCAGTTTTTTGAGTTTAATCAAATTCAACTGTTCACATATTTTGTTGCAAGTCTTTAGTTCTTTGCAATATTCCAATTGATTTTTTGTTTAGGTATCACAATTGTTTCATGATTTTTTTGCTTATGTATCACAATTGTTTCAAGTCTTACGGTTTGTAACAAGTCACACATTCTCCTTTGATTAACAAGATTTCACTCAATCATATACACATTTACACCTCTACTTTCACATACTTATCTGTCACGGTTCAACTCACACGATACCAGAGGAATTTCATTCACATCAACACAATTTCTATCAACACTACAGCGCGTCCCCTTAGTTTTTTCTTATAGAAAATACTTCTATATGCTATATAACTAATCCCATGCTACCTGGTCGAAAGCTTTTTCGACATCGGTTGACAGAAGAACCAAAGGTATCTTCTGCTCTTCGGCCTGTTGAATTTTAACAGTTTAGGATTCTCACAGTGTTGTCTTTTGCTTCGCGTCCGGGAACAAAGCCGACCTGATCTGGTGTTTTATTGTCTGGCAGTATTAGATTTATTCTGTTGGACAAAGTTTTGGCATAGATTTTGATGTCAGAATTCAGAAGTGAGATAGGGTGGTAGTTAGCCGGTTGGTCTAATGTTTTCTCTGGTTTTGGAATTACTACAATGTGTGCTTCTAAAGCTGTTTTAGGGAATGGGTGATTATCGTCAATTGTGTTAAAGTATGTTACGAGGGGTGGTAAGTCCTGAAATGTAGTATAATAGGAGTATGTGAAGCCATCAGGTCCAAGTGATTTTCCTGAGTAGCGTTTGGATATTTTTTTTTATTTCATCTAATGTGATGGGTTCCTCTAGTTTTCCTTTCTGTTCCTGTGTCAACTTTTTCATATTTAATTTACAAGGGAAAATATCCAAACGCTCCCACCGCTGGTGTATGAAGGAGCTGGCTGAGAGGTGAGTAGTGGGTAAGTTGTAAAGATCTTTATATAATGTTTTGAAGATTTTGGCAATTGAGTGTGAAGAGTGATGTAAATGGTGATGTTTGTCTCTAATCTGCAGGATATACATGGTTTTATTTTTTTCCCAAGGTATCTTGCTAGAGAGCGCCCCGGTTTGTTGTGAGTGTCATATGCTTGTTGTTTCAGGAAAAAGTACTGGCGTCTAAAGTCTTTATTTAATATGGATGCTATTTCTAGACATTTCTGGGAGAGAAGGTCTAAGAGCTTTGTGTCAACAGGGTTAGCATTATGTTTTGATTCAATGTGGTCTATTTCGTTGATAAGAGCAGTGATTTTCTCCCTTCTCATTTTGTTCTGCTTTGCCTTATAAGCTATCAAATCTCCTCTTAGTATGCTCTTATGCGCTTCCCAATTGTTTTGTGGGGAGGTGTCATAATCTTTATTAATTTGGAAGAATTCCGTTATACGTTCCTCTAATATTGTATATATCTTGGGGTCAGTAAGTCTGTCATCTAATTTCCAAATGAACGGCTAGATTATGAGTTTTGCGTTATAGGCTATGCGGTGCTAATGAGCAGTTTTCCCTCACTGCTCACTTACCTGCATCGCTGGTATTACGAGTTTTTACAAACCCATCATTAAAAGACAAGAAGTGAGCGTTGAGCAAAATTGTGTTCCTTACCGCACTCCAATACCAGCGCTGCTTAAGTCATCCATGCTTGTGCACGATTTCCCCATAGGAATCAACGGGGAAAGCCAGCTGAGAAAAATTACTATCATTAACTACATTATTCCTATTTAAAACTAAATACTTACCTATAAAATAAACCCTAAGCTAGCTACAATATAACTAATAGTTATATTGTAGCTAGCTTAGGATTTATTTTTATTTTACAGGCAAGTTTGTATTTATTTTAACTAGGTAGAATAGTAATTAAATAGTTATTAACTATTTAATAACAACCTAGCTAAAATAATTACAAACTTACTTGTAAAATAAAACCTAACCTAAGTTACACTAACACCTAACACTACACTATAATTAAATAAATTAAATAAGTTAACAACAATTAAATCAATTAAATTAGCTAAAGTACAAAACCCCCCCACTAAATTAAAGAAAATAATAAACAAATTACAAGATATTTAAACTAATTACACCTAATCTAATAGCCCTATCAAAATAAAAAAAGCCCCCCCAAAATAAAAAAAAACCCTAGCCTAAACTGCCAATAGCCCTTAAAAGGGCCTTTTGCGGGGCATTGCCCCAAAGTAATCAGCTCTAACACTAACCCCCTGAAGATCGACTTACCGGGAGAAGTCTGCATCCAAGCAGGGCCGAAGTCCTCAACAAAGCCGGGAGAAGTCTTCATCCAGACGGCATCTTCTATCTTCATCCATCTGGCGCAGAGCGGGTCCATCTTCAAGACATCCGATGCAGAGCATCCTCTTCATCCGACGACTAAAGATGAATAAAGGTACCTTTAAGTGTCGTCCTCAACAAAGCCGGGAGAAGTCTTCATCCAGACGGCATCTTCTATCTTCATCCATCTGGTGCAGAGCGGGTCCATCTTCAAGACATCTGACGCAGAGCATCCGACGACTAAAGACGAATAAAGGTACCTTTAAGTGTCGTCATCCAAGATGGCGTCCCTTAGATTCCGATTGGCTGATAGAATTCTATCAGCCAATCAGAATTAAGGTAGAAAAAATCCTATCGGCTGATGCAATCAGCCAATAGTATTGAAGTTCAATCCTACTGGCTGATCCAATCAGCCAATAGGATTGAGTTTGCATTCTATTGGCTGATTGGCACAGTCAAATGAAGAGGATGCTCCGCGTCGGATGTCTTGAAGATGGGCCCGCTCCGCGCCGGTTGGATGAAGATAGAAGATGCCGTCTGGATGAAGACTTCTGCCTGTCTGGAGGACCAGTTCGCCCAGCTTGGATGAAGACTTCTCCTGGCTTTGTTGAGGACTTTGGCCCGGCTTGGATGAAGACTTCTCCCGGTAAGTCGATCTTCAGGGGGTTAGTGTTAGGTTTTTTTAAGGGTGTATTGGGTGGGTTTATTTTTTAGATTAGGGGTTTGGGCTTGCAAAAGAGCTAACTGCCCTTTTAAGGGCAATGCCCATCCAAATGCCCTTTTCAGGGCAATAGGGAGTTTACGTTTTTTAGATAGTATTTTATTTTGGGGGTTGGTTGTGTGGGTGGTGGGTTTTACTGTTGGGGGGGTTGTTTGTATTTTTTTTTACAGGTAAAAGAGCTGATTACTTTGGGACAATGTCCTGCAAAAGGCCCTTTTAAGGGCTATTGATAGTTTAGTTTAGGCTAGGTTTTTTTATTTTGGGGGGCTTTTTTATTTTGATAGGCCTATTAGATTAGGTGTTATTAGTTTAAATATCTTGTAATTTGTTTATTATTTTCTGTAATTTAGTGGGGGGGGTTCTACTTTAGCTAATTTAATTTAATTGATTTAATTGTTGTTAATTTAGTTAATTTATTTAATTATAGTGTAGTGTTAGGTGTTAGTGTAACTTAGGTTAGGTTTTATTTTACATGTACTTTTGTCTTTATTTTAGCTAGGTAATTATTAAATGGTTAATAACTATTTAATAACTATTCTACCTAGTTAAAATAAATACAAACTTTCCTGTAAAATAAAAATAAACCCTAAGCTATCTACAATGTAACTATTAGTTATATTGTAGCTAGCTTAGGGTTTATTTTATAGGTAAGTATTTAGTTTTAAATAGGAATAATTTAGGTAATGATAGTAATTTTCTTTAGATTTATTTAAATTATATTTGTTAGGGTTAGACTTAGATTTAGGGGTTAATAACTTTAATATTGTGGCGGTGACGTTGGGGGCGGCAGATTAGGGGTTAATAAGTGTAGGTAGGTTGCAGCAACATTGGGGGTGGCAGATTAGGGGTTAATAAATATAATGTAGGTGTCGGCGATGTTAGGGGCAGCAGATTAGGGGTTCATAAATATAATGTAGGTGGCGGCGGTGTCCGGAGCGGCAGATTATGGGTTAAAAATTTTATTATAGTGTTTCCGATGCGAGAGGGCCTAGGTTTAGGGGTTAATAGGTAGTTTATGGGTGTTAGTGTACTTTTTAGCACTTTAGTTATGAGTTTTATGTTATGGCGTTGTACCATAAAACTCTTAACTACTGACTTTTAAATGCATTAGGACTCTTGACAGGTTGGGTGTACCACTCACTCTTTGGCCTCCCAGGACAGACTCATAATACTGGCGCTATGGAAGTCCCATAGAAAAAAGACTTTACAAAGTTTACGCAAGTCATTTTGCGGTAAGGCCAAAGAAGTGTGCGGTGACCCTAAACCTTCAAGACTCGTAATAGCAGCGGGCATAAAAAAGCAGCATTAGGACCTCTTAACGCTGCTTTTTTACCCTAACGCACAACTCGTAATCTAGCTGGAAGTTTTTTATGGGTTTGGTAGGCCACACGAATGTGGCATGTACCAGTGCATGATCTGACCAGATAATGTGTGAAATCCCCACTGTTCAAAACATTCCCATCCCTGTAAAATCAGCAAAAATATAGTCTATTCTCATGTATAGTTTATGGGGGTAGGAATAAAAAGTATAATCCCTAAGGGTTGGATTCAACGTTCTCCATATGTCTTTGATAGCTAGTTGTTTGAGTAAGTTGTTAGTTTTAATGATTACTTTAGTTGGGGTAGAGGAATGCCTGGATGAACAATCTAGTTCTGGGTGTAATGGAACGATTAGATCACCTCCTACTATAAGGGTGCCTTTGTGGTGTTCAAAGGTCTTGGTTCTTTCCCTTTTAAAAAATGTGTTTCCTGTAATAGAATAATATCTCCTTTATGTCCTTTGATATCGTGTAAAACCATAGTGCGTTTTCTGGGTGAGTTAAGCCCCTTGGAGTTGATTGAGATTGTTCTTAAGAAGTGGTCAGGTTTTGCTGTCTTTGTGTGTGCTGCCATAGGTGTATGAGATTGAGTGTGTCATATAGGTTGTCTTGACCGATTCATAAATAGTATTAGATAACATAAATGTGAGACCATGAGAATAATATGTTAATAAAACATTCTAGTTAATAGACAAAAACAATAATAAAAATAAACATGCAAATAGATACAGTGGCATATTTACCTTCATACACCTACTGTATTAGTAACTAGGGGAAGTTGTTTCCCAACATCTCTGAGCTATGCATAAATAACAATAAACTTATAAGTATCTCCAGAAATTATAGAGGGCATTCCTTATGAGGAATTGTGAAAGTGATGACATAATGTACCAAGTTTCGTACCTTCCTAGTAGTCTGTTAAGATATGTATAAAGTATGGATCATATAATACATTTTCAAAGCAGAAAAGATAAAGGCGATAACATTGAGAGAAAAATAAATTATTTTAACTATGTAACTGAGTCTAAAGAGAAAGCTCCAACTATAAGAAGTGAAAGCATTACTTTAGTGAGACTATCCTTTGAAGCGTTTAAGTAACAAGGTACATATTGGGTAATTAACTGTTCTACAATAAAGTTCTTGTGGGTCTTTGTTTCTGGTGTAGAAACATATGAAGGTAGCAGTTCCACAGATATTATAAAGCCTTCAGACTGGTAAAAAGGTACATAGGATTAGTATTGCGAAAATGAGTTGCTATAGCAGTGGCTTAGCATCAGCTGTGTATAAATATATTCTATATATATTTTTCCTTCCTATAATGATATCTAACAATGTGTAGATAAAAGGAGGAAGCAACCTGTAGAGTAACAAGGTGTGATTTCAGTAATACTTAACTGACAAAGAGGATCTAGTCCTGTACTGGTCTCATGTTAGTTCTGGAGTGGTGGAGAAAATTGATTCCTCTTCTTTTGTACTGTGGACCATTGAGGGTGTTTAGTCTTGGGTTGCAGATGTGAGGCATAAGGCAGATTATCAGGTCTGGTGTCTTTCACATCTTGTGGTGGGGTGAAGGTAATGTTGAGAAATGTAGAAAGCGTATCATGATCAGTTATATCCTTATAAGTAAATTGCTTTCCATCCTATGATATAATGATGCCAAAGGGGAAACCACATCTGTATTTGATTTTTTTTTCCTGTAGTACTGATGTGATAAATTTGGCCGCCTTTCCTTTTTCTTTTGTCGCCGGACATAGGTCTTGGTAGATTTGGAACTCGTGTTCCTAATGTTTTAGGTTCCTAGAAGTTCTTGCAGCTGTCCAAATGGAGTCTTTGTCCCTGTAATGCAGTAGTCGTACTATCACGTCTCTCGGTGGAGCAGAAGGTGTAGGTTTGGGCCTGAGGGCCCTATGTGCTCTTTCAATTGACAACTCAGTGAAGTGCGTGGAATGAGTAAGGGAGTTAAACATGTCGATTAAGTAAGACAGAAGTTTCTCTGGTGTTATTTCTTCCAGGATTCCTCTGATTCTCACATTGTTTTGCCTACCTCTGTTCTCAAGGTCTTCCACCTTGTCTTGTAAGGATGAGATAATAGAGGCATGTTGTGCTAGGCAGGTTTCAGTGGAGGAGACCATTGTATTAATGGTGTCCGCTGCTTCTTCCAAGTCCTCTATCCTAGAACCCAGATCATTAATATCTTTTCGCACTGCAGATAGTTCTGATTCTATGAATACTTTAAGATCTGCTATATCCAATTTAGAGGGAAGTTTTTCTATAATGGTTTGTATGTGCGTTAGTTGCGCTTGAGAGGATGGTGTATCAGGTGCTGGTTATGATTGATTACTAGCATCCTCCATTACAGAGTGAGAGTTTTCAGTGTCTGTCTGTTCTCGTGTGGTACAGAACTTGGAGAGGGTTGAGGCTTGGGCTGCTTGTTTGCTGTTTTTATCCCCTTTTGCTTTCTGCCTGGAGTCCATCTTTAGATGCTTTCTGTATAGTTTCCCTTTACAGTGTGTTACAGTATACATCAGAATAAGTTAGTGTTATGCAGGTTATTGTCCAGTTATAAACTGATTTTCTAATCAGGTGAACTATCTGGTTGCCACAGATTAGGGGTTAAAATAGTATATGAAATGAGGAAAAAGGAAGCTGAGTCCTGGGGTCAGTAATGGAGTTTATTGTAATGCAGGCTTACAACAAGTTAGGTGAGCTCCATCTAACGCGTTTCGCGCATGAGCACATGCGCTTCATCAGAGAATAGTATAGTACTGCGCACCCTGAATAATGTGGGCTATGCTGTGGCTGTGCAGGTGGAAAAAAGATGGCGCTTGTGCTTATTGAAACTTTTTATTGTGTCTTAATTACACCTCTGTTTCTCCCTGCTGTGCTTTCAGTGACCCATATAGTCTGCTACCATTAACGTTTGATGTATAGTATAGTAATCATGATTCTTTGTAAGGATTTATTGTGCCCATTAATAACTTTGCTTACTTTCAGACTGGAGCCCTGACATTAAACACTTATATGGTGCTTATATGGAGTGAGGACCGTCTCATGACATGGAGGCTGGTTCTATGTTCTTCTGGTCTCCGAGGCTCATTGATATTAGAGCGGTGATCCACCACTATATTAGGTAAGTGCGGTGGAGGTGTTTGTCAGGCAAAGGGTACTAATGGGGGTTAACCTTCAGTGTTTGCAGGCCCCATCTCTGAAACGGACTGTTGCTTATGTGTCTAGTTGTGTAACTCAGGTAAAATCCAGCATAGTATGGAGTAAGGCTACTCTGCTGGTAATTGTGGCCAAATTCTCTGCCTGGAGGTACTTAAAAATAAGCAATGTGGGAAAAACAGCTATGGCGCTCACTTACAAAACTGCCATGTCCCTGCACGGTCAAGCTCCGCCCCCTGCTTAACCTGAATTTATAAAGTTTCAAAGACATTTCACTTAAAGGAACATTAAACTCAACACTGAAGCTCCCCATATAAGCCTAGATTACAAGTGCTATTGTGCCTTAACATTGTTCAAGCACATCCAAAAGCAGTGCTATTTTTGCGCTCATGTTACAACTCCAAAAGATATTTTAACTAGCAGTTAGCAATAGTCTAGACTAACATCTGTATGTTGGGTATCACAGGTGCCTTAAATTACTTACATAATAGACATCAAGGGGGTGAGTAGTAAGAGTCATGTTGGATAACCCTTGAGCGCTAAACCAATGGTGCGCAAGTAGAGTTCTTTTTGTAGTTCTGTGTTTGTAATATATAAAGGTAAATAATTGGTTTTGTAGAACACAGCTGCAGATACCTAGAAATAGTTTATTTGTATCACTATCTGGCTTGATAAACACTATATTTTGTGGAAGTGTTATCAGAGAGACAGTGCAAATGTAATTTGTTAGAAGTAATGGTATTACTTAGAGGTAAACTCAGTTGAAGTTTATTTTAACCACTCTGAATTTTTACTTGCAGTTTAGCTTCAGTCAGGGTTTTAAGAGACAAGGAAGTATAAAAACAGTAAATAATTGGATAAATGATAAATATCAACTCCCAAATAGCAGATTAATTTCAGTAGTAAATATAAGGGTTCATTGTCCCAGATTAGATCTATGTTTGGTATTAACACTTCAGATATTAAGTTAGTAGTACCTTGAGAGAGGGAATCCAAGTTGATTAGAGATTGGTCAAACTTACTGCGACTCTGTACAAGCTCCGGATGATGTTAAAGTGAAAGGAAGAGGTGTTTTACTCACTCGGGGAAAGTTCCGATTCTTTTGGCTTGTGGGTGATGTCAGTTGCAGTCTGTGAACGGATTTTAACCTATCAGTGGTAAATAATCTGAAATGAATAGTAACGGTTTATCTCAGGTAAATACAGAATGGCAGTATACATTAATTTTAGGAAACAAGGAAATTGTTGCTCCAGATGATATGCTGAAAGTATTCCGCTGCCAATCCGAGAAGTGGGAGAGTCTCAAAAAGATTAAGTTTGCCAAACAACAAAGGAAATCCAGAAGCGGAGTAGGTTACAATGTTGCAAAACCTGATTGGAGATACAAATGAGATAATAATGCTGTAGTAAAGATCCAAAAGGTAAGGTATAATTTGCAATCCAATATTTATTTTAGGAAGAAAGAGCAGCTGCTAGAAACAACAGCAACAAAATACTAAGCATTAGCTTCAGCGTGCGCGGTAGATTTAAAGGTGATGTGGGCAGGGCTGAATGACACATAGGATTAAAGAGACAATTAAAGGTGCAGTGGTCCAATACATATAGATCCTGACAGAGTACTATTAATAATAAGGGTTTACAGAGGTTTTTTGGATTGAGTTCAGTTGCAACCCTTAGCTCATCCCTTGTAATATTTGTGCAATGAACATTGCTTTTTAAACTACCCATTAAAAGTATAGGGAGCTCTTAAAGATTCAACCACTTGCAATAACTGATTGTGGGCCCCATGTACTATTGGATGAGTAAACAAGGTTCCCATCTTCATGGTGAACGAACAGTGGACACTGTGTTTCCACTGATAGTATTTACTATTGCACAAGCATTTGCTTGTGCAGTGCCGCCTCCCTGCCCTTGTGTGACCTGTTAATCATCCCTAACAAGCAAGTTTGGGGTTAATTATTTCCCCAACCTCAGAGTTTACAAAGCAATGGTCATATGACTGCAACTTGCAGTAACAGACTTTCTCCCTGCAAGGGCTCTAAAGAACCATCTGCTGCTTAGTACATGGACCCCTGTTTGCAATTTGTTGTACAAGGTTGAGCAATTTTACCATGCTCTATCGATTACGCTCAATTGTAATCTATCCCATATTATTTATTAAGCAAAGTAAAAATGATGCAAAGTGCACATTATTTACCTTTAAATTACCTTAAATGTGGGATTTTGCACATCACCCCAAAAGAAAAGAGACCTCATCTACCTCCAGTTCTGGCTCTCATGAGGAATGAGTCTAACTGGAAGACTTTAGAGACTCAATCCTGCTTCCGGAGCACTACCTGCTACCAGTAGTGCCCAATGTAATGTGAGTGGGTTTGTGCATCTGTTCTTATATCACCCTATGAGGTGCCTCTTGCCTTTTCTTTTAATTTTAGTGCAGTTGCTACAGATTGATTGGTTAAAGTAGCACAAAATCTTGGATAGATCTGGCATTTTATTATCTACAACAAAGAAAATCAGGTAAACCTACTCAGGAGGGATGTATCCCTAGAGTACTTTGAAACAATAAAACTCTGCACACTTTGCTAACAAAAAACAGTTGAAATGTTTAGAAAACATGTATGCTTTAAGTAGATTTTGTTAGAATTAATTACTCTATTTTGGTAAATAATACAGCATGTACATAAAGTTACTTGCTGTATATTGAGTTAACATGAAGATATTTGTTCTGGGGTTTATATCCAGTCAAGAGCAAGTCAATTTCATTGTGAGGGTTTTTGTTCAACTGTTCATGACATAGATTTGGAAATATAGTGACTACTTTTAGTTTGCAACTATTTTTGTCATATGTGACATGCAAGAGAAACCATCTACAAACATGACTTCATCAGTCAGTATGGAGAGCAGATTGATTCCACAGTCAGACTTCGGTATGTTAAATCATTTTGCAGATGAAGACGTCAAAATGCAATCTGTAGAGAGAATGACAGTGTGATTAACCAGAATGAGGCCTAAGTCAGAAGCTGCATGGGCCAGTGGGAAATGAAAGCACCAATTTTCACTGTCAAGATCATGTGTGATAGGGCAGAATATCCTAGCAACAGAAATCTCAACCTTCCCATCATTGCAAAAACTAATTTTGTTGTTATCTGCTCCACTGTTTTTAAGCTGAAAAGACTTAAACACATAATGCGCTCATTATCTGTTTTCCAGTAATTCCTTTCTTCTTCAGTTCAGCTGCTGTTAATTTAAAGAATTAGTCTTTAAACAAGTATTTAAATTACTTCCCATTTAAAGGCATCTTATGTTAGCATGTTACTCATAAACAGAAGGTAGACTCTTAACAGTCCCTAAAGCACTTTAAACACAAATTAAATGATATTACCCAGTGCCTAAAGCTTATCACACTCAATCACTTATTTTTGTTAAAGTTTATTTGAATGTACTGTAAATCTTCTATCAGGAACAATTTAAAGCTTCAAAATATCTCGTCATATAAATAGTTCACATTCATGATCGCTTTTAATAAGCGGAAATCTATTTACCTGAGGTCTGCCATGTCAGTTAACTTTATAATTTCCTATGTTACCATAAATGAAAAAAAAATCAGTGGGGGATTGGAAAACAATATCCTTCCTTTCTTTCTTTATTTTAGATACTAATTCTCAATTAACCCAGTGTGTAATGTGTGATAGAGGTTTTGTGAAACACATTTGCTACCACAAATATATAATTTTTGAAGCATTTGTGTTATTTTGGAAGTTTGTTTTGTTTAATGTGGCATAATATGCAGATACAATCATTGGCAGTATATGAATCATGTGATTAGGTTTTGTTCAAGAAATATAAGATGCTAAAAGAAATGTGTTAGCGCATTTTATATTGCAATAATGCTTGAATGTTTAACCCATGTGAAGCTACCAAGCACATCTGTTGAACCAATGTAAAATGTGTGTAGGCAGCAATCACCAGCTAGCTCACAGCCGTATTTTTCTACTCATGAGCCTACATAGGTATGCTTTTCAGTAAAGGATATAAAGAGAACAAAGTCAATTTGATAATAGAAAACATTTGAAACGCCTCTTAAAACTGTACATTCTGTCTAAATGATTGATTGAGAGTTATGTTAATTATATACTATGGACATTAAACTAAAAAAAAAGAGGTGGTATTGTATGTTTGAAGGAGTACAGTAAACAAGTTACATTTTTCTTCATCAATAAGTTGCAGTTTTTGCACAACTCATCCAAAGGATCAGATTGTTCGTTTGCTGATAGCAACAACGTTTACAATGATATTGGTTGATAGGGGATGCCCCACTAACACCCTTTGTAGAAAATAAAAAGAGTTTATTTTTCTCTTTAAATGTCAGCAGCCTGTTTAGTGTATGATAAATATCAATATGTCCAAATTTAATTCAATATTTAGATCATTTTAGAATAGACAATGGCCTAGATTACAAGAGGAGTTTAAAAATGTTAGCGTAATGGTGCACTACATTGCTAGAGCGCAATTTACTCTCATGTTACAAGATTAAAGTAAAATGCTGTAGCTCTAGTGAAAGCCTAGGGCATGCGAACGTGCGCATATTGTTAGTGTGCGTGCGCTAAATCCTTCACATAGTAGAATTATATGGGGGAGCATGGAAAAACGAATTTAGGCTATCTCTTGAGCGCTAAGCTGAAGGTAAAATAGTGGAGTACAAAACTTAACATTTTAACTATAATTGTTTGATAGTAATTACAATTATTTTATATATATATATATATATATATATATATATATATATATATATATATATATATACATACACTCTGGTGGCAAATTTTAAGTAGCAAAGTTAAGCAGCACTGACCAACACACATGGACTATGTGCTGAAAATATTATCTAAAGGGATTTTATATATCCATCAAATGGCAAGGATATGTTATTCCTCTAGGGCTGTGGGGACCCCATTAGTGCTTAGATTGTTACTTCTGAGAGGGTAAGCAGGGCCAGAGAGAGAGAGAGAGATTGGAAAGGAAAAGTGAAAGTGGACATGGAGATAGCGTTAAGAGAGACTGAAGAAAAGAAAAAGAGAGTCAGTGAAGAGATAGGAGAGAAGGGAGAGAAAGAGGGTAAAGAGAAAATATTGGCTGAGAGAGAAAGGATAGTTAAATAAAAGAGAGACTAAAGAGAGAAAGGAGTGGAGAAAGAAAGTTAAAGTAATTGTAAAGTTTAACGAATTACTGCCCTGTATCTAAAAATAATCTTAAAAACAGTGGCACTTTAATTCATTAAAATTTATGGCAAAATTTATGGTAATTATTAAAAAAATTCCAGCAAAATATCACTTACGCGAGCACAATATTAGCGCTCTATTCAGTAATAACAGTGCATGCAAATGTGCGCAGGTATTACAAGTTAGGTGCAATGTGAGAGCACTCTTCCATAGAAGAAACTATTAGAAACTAGCGCAGTGAAGGGGGTAAGTCACACAGTGATAGGCAGTAAATTGAAAAATATATATGTATATGAATATATTCATATATATTTATGTGTTTATATGTGTATATACACATATTAACACATTAATATATATGTATATAAACATATATATTTACAGGGATAACACAGTCCCCATAGACCGCAATGTAAAGGCACTTTTCAGTGCCTTTTTTTCCTAACACCCGACACACGCCTACTTTAACCCCTAAAAACTGCTTTGTGCATTTTTTTTTTATTATTAAAAAAAACGCTACATTTTTTAAAAATAAAAAACTACAATATACTTTATTTTGGGGGCAGTTGGGGGATATTTTGAATATTAATCAGAGATCTGATCTCTGATTAATTTTCTGAGCACTTGTAATGGCTGGTTATTTATTGTGCATTTGCCCATGTATGGGCTCCCAAAAAAATAGCACTCCCCTTGTAATCTGGCCCAATATTTTTTATATCTTTATTTAAAGGGAATGCTTTCTAAACTAAAAACTCTCAACTTCAATTTTTGTTTTCATTGCACTTACATTTTATGACATGCCTTAACATTAAAGCACACAAATTGTTTCCTCTTCTCAATACAGAATTGAAGTAATTCCAGTTAAAGGCTATATTCCCAGAGTGAATACTTGGGCAAATTACTTTGTTCTTTTTTTCTGGTCTATAACTAGACAATCTAATTTAAACTTCTTGTATAATTTTTGTATTTCCTTCATCATAGCAATGCAGCTTTGAATAGATTCCCTGTATTATTACTTGGCTGCATTCCATCTGTTATATTATTGACACTTAGTAATATATCCCTTGTATTATGCTCGGATTTAGACATCCTTTTGAGTACATAGCTTTCATATAAGTGCACTTATAGGTGTTGTCATCTAACTAAAGCATTAGATTAATTGTTACAGTTACAACAGACTGTTGACACCTATTCCTTAGATGGATCACCTATATTATGGTAGAACACTAATATTAATAGTATTAGTTATACAACAAATAATGTGCAAATATTGCAGCATATGTATCACTACATGTGCACCAGTCGGTACATGCAAAAATATGGATGATCACAACAATGTGGCAAAAATGATAACTACTTACATTTAATATTATGAAAACAAAATATGTGTGTGTGTGTGTAATTCATTAAACTTTCCAATCATCCTCAAACATTTATGGTCTGAGGAAGGGATGTTGTGACCCTGAAACGTCACTGATATGGAATATAGATTGAAGATTGTGTATTCAACAAATCCAGTGAGTGCAATCCTTTTGTCAGAATTATTACCTAAATGATCTTGCACCCTGGTTGTTGACTCTTTACAATGTAAGTGAGTGCAGATACCTTTGGAACTATATATATATATATATATATATATATATATATATATACACAGTATATACTAGTCCTAAAACCCGTTCACACGGGCCATTTTTTGCAGTTCAGTGGTCTCATCCCTTGCTCTCTCTCTCCCCCTCTCTTTTATGCGCTCTCCCCCTCTCTTTTGAGCTCTCTGCCCCTCTCTTTTGCACTCTCTCCCCCTCTCTTTTGCGCTCTCTCCCCCTCTCTTTTGCGCTGTCTCTCGCTCCACATCTCTTTTGCTCTCTCTCCCCCTCTCTTTTGCTCTCTCTCCCCTCTCTATCGTGCTCTCTCCCCCTCTCTTTTGTGCTCTCTCCCCCTCTCTTTTTCGCTCTCTCTCACTCCACCTCTCTTTTGCTCTCTCTCTCCCCCCTCTCTTTTGCTCCCTCTCTCCCCCTCTCTTTTGCTTTCTCTCCCCCCTCTCTTTTGCTCTCTCTCCCCCTCTCTTTTGCGTTCTCTCTCCCCCTCTCTTTTATGCTCTCTCCCCCCTCTCTTTTGTGCTCTCTCTCTCCCCCCCTCCTTTGCGCTCTCTCTCTCCCCCTCTCTTTTGCGCTCTCTCCCCCTCTCTTTTGCGCTCTCTCTCCCCCTCTCTTTTGCGCTCTCTCTCCCCCCTCTCTTTTGCACTCTCTCTCTCCCCCCCTCTCTTTTGCTCTGTCTCCCTATCCTTTTTTTGCTCTCTCTCTTTATCCCTCTCTTTTGCTCTTTCTCTCCATCCCTCTCTTTTGCTCTTTCTCTCCCCCCTCTCTTTTGCTCTCTCTCTCCCACCTTTCTCCCCCCTCTATCCCCCCTCTCTTTTGCTCTGTCTCTCTCCCCTCTCTTTTGCTCCCTCTCTCCCCCTCTCTTTTGCTTTCTCTCCCCCTCTCTTTTGCTTTCTTTCCCCCTCTCTTTTGCACTCTCTCTCCCCCTCTCTTTTACGCTCTCTCCCCCTCTCTTTTGTGTTCTCTCTCTCTTTTGCACTCTCTTTTGCACCCTTCTTTTTTGTACTCTCTATCCCCCTCTCTTTTGTGCTCTCTCTCCCCCCCTATCTTTTGCGCTCTCTCTCTCCCCCCTTTTTTTTGCTCTGTCTCCTCTCCTTTTTTTTTGCTCTTTCTCTCCATCCCTCTCTTTTGCTCTTTCTCTCCATCCCTCTATTTTGCTCTCTCTCTCTCTCCTCTCTCTTTTGCTCTCTCTCCCCCCTCTCTCCCCCCCTCTCTTTTGCTCTGTCTCTCTCCCCTCTGTTTTGCTCTCTCTCTCCATCCCTCTCTTTTGCTCTCTCTCTCCCCCTCTTTATTGCTCTCTCTCCCCCCTCTCTTTTGCTCTCTCTCCCCCCTCTCTTTTTCTCTCTCATCCCTCGATTTTGCTCTTTCCCCTCTCTTTTGCTCTTTCCCCTCTATTTTGCTCTCTCTCTCCCCTCTCTTCTGCACTTTCCATTCTCTTCTGCTCTTCCCCCTCTCTTTAGCTCTTTCCTATCTCTTTTTTGTCTCTCCCCCTCTATTTCTATTTCTTTCCCCTCTCTCTCGCGCCGACAGTGCCCGGTCATGCCCCCTCCGTGCCCGACCATGCCGGTCATGCCGGCCACGCCCACGCTCCCACTCAGTCAGGCCCACACTCCCGCCTGGCCACGCCCATGCTCCCACCCGACCATGCCCACTTCTGCCGCAAACAGCATGTCAGGTAAGGCCAGACGTGTTTGTCCTTGTGCTGTCTCTACTGCGCATGACAGCTTCGGACAAACCCACTTGGCCTTTTATTGTAATAATTGTGGTAATAAATTTGTTGGTTCTGGAGCGCAACTGCAGAAATTGGACTAGAAGTCTAATACTCCAAAGATGTGGGTATGTATCAGTTCCAAGCTAAATTGCACTATGGTAACAAGTGCTATCTGGAGCTTAGGAAATGAAGTTTAGTCAATATACAAGTCTAGTTAATATAAGAGGCAAGTATTTTAAATCTGAACAAATGATGAGATGGTTCAGGTAATTAATTGGACTTATACTGTAGTTAAAACCCAGGTTAGGGTTTAGCCCAGAGTAGTGGTTTCAAGTTGCTGAGTTGCAACTTAGTTCAAAGATGAGGCACAATGTAAGTACTTACATACGAGTCTTCTGAACTAGACTGATTACTGGTGTTTAAGTCATCTTACCAGCTTGTAATTATGAGAACGTGTGGAGGAAATGAGAGTTTTACTACCAGCTCCAATGATGCAGATGACTTGCGATCAGTCCGGGAATAAACGGAGAAAGTGGGCAGAGTTTTACTCAAGCGTGTGAACACGCAAGTAACAAGCGGGCGGACAGACCCGGTGTTGTTGTAACAGCGGCTGTGTTTTCCTCCACAATGTTTCTGCTTCAGAGGAGAGTAAGTACATAGATGGCCAGCGAATATAGTATAAGTTGAATCCAAAGGTTTCAGTGACGAGTCCAAGATATAGTTACTGGCTTGTAGATGATACAGCAATTTTGTTTAGTTGGTGCTTATGAGAATCGGACACAAGATGTAGCACTTTGAAGAGAATGTGCTAAGGGAGAATTGATACAAAGTTGCAGAGTTTGTTGGTAGGAACTTTGAGATATTCGGCTGTAAAGCTGTGATGAAGTTACTTGTAATCCAAGGTTCTTGGAGAGCTCAGTGAGAACAGCTGCTAATAGACTGCTATACAAAATACTAAGCAGAGAGGATTGTGAACTCAGGTGCTTTATCCGTTTGGTAGGCAGGGCTAAATGAGTCATGTCCTGAGTGTTAAAGGTACAAGGAACTATAAGGGCTCTGACATCACCCCCCTCATCAAGCGAACTGTCCCAAAGCTCGAGGCGCAGGACAGTCTGGATTCCTCCGATGGAATAGAGATATAACCCGCGGTGCATTCAAATTAGAGAGTTTTGTTGTTCTGTAGATATTGTAGGTTTTTGTGATCAGTATAAATGGTTATAGGGAATTTGGCTCCTTCCAATAGATGTCTCCAGTTCTCTAGGGCTCTATGTATAGCAAGGAGCTCCTTGTCTCCTATGGAGTAATTCATCTCTGCTGAACTCATGATCTTGGAAAAATATGACACCTGATGTAGAGGTTCGGAAAGTGACTGTCTTTGTGATAAGACAGCACCTGTGGCATAGTCGGAAGAGTCCACTTCAAGGATGAATTGTAAGTTTAAATCTGGATAGCGCAGTATCGGAGCATTAGAGAAACTGGTTTTAAGGAATTTGAAAGCGGAAGATGCTTCTTTAGTCCAAGAAAAGGTTTTAGAAGCACTTGTGAGTTGGGTGAGAGGTCTGGCTAATTTTGAAAATCCTTTGATGAACTTCCGATAATAATTCAAAAACCCAAGTAACCTCTGAAGTTCTTTTTTGGTCTTGGGTTCTGACCAATCTAAGACAGTTTCCACTTTCTTGTGTTGAATGCTTATTCCATCAGGTGAGATCTCGTAACCCAAAAAGGAAATCTGGTTACAATGAAACTGGCACTTCTCTAATTTGGCGTACAGTTTGTGTACACGTAGTCGGGACAAAACCCATCTTACATGTTTAGTGTGTTCAGACAGAGATTTAGAGTAAATGAGGATGTCATCCAGGTACACCACGACACATGCGTCCAACAGATCTCGGAAAACATAATTTATAAAATGTTGGAAAGTTGCAGGGGTGTTGCATAGCCCAAATGGCATTACCAGATATTCGAATAAGCCATATCTCGTTTGGAACGTGGTGAGCCATTCATCACCTTCACGAATACGGACAAGATTATATGCCCCTCTCAGGTCAAGTTTTGTATAAATGGTGGCGTCAAAAAGACGTTCAATCAACTCAGGAATTAATGGGAGGGGATAACGTTTTTTTACTGTTCTTTTATTTAACTCGCAGTAGTCTATTATGGGCCAAAGCGAGTCATCTTTGTTCCTAACAAAAAACATGCCGGCCCCTGCACGGGATGTTGATGCTCTAATGAAACCCTTCTTTAAATTTTTGTCCAAGTAGGTCTTGAGGTGTTGTAGTTCTGGTTGGTTTAAAGGATAAACATGTCCGAATGGTATACTGGCTCCAGGTTGTAATTGGATAGGACAGTCATAGGAACGGTGTGGGGGCAGATTCTCTGCTTCAGCTTTGCTAAACACGTCTGTAAAATCTGTGTATTCTGCTGGCAACTCTGACCGTTCTAGGGTAGTTTGAAGAAGTCTCTGTTGAGGGAAACAAGTGTTAAGACAGTATGTAGAATTAAAACATATCTTAGAGGAGGACCAGGTAATGGCTGGTTCATGTTGTTGCAACCAGGATATGCCTAAGACTATAGGAAAGTGTGGTGAAGGCAATACATCAAAGGATATATGTTCCGTATGACCATTGTTTGCTACCACTACTAAAGGTACGGTATGATGGGTTATGGGACCAGTAGTAACCATAGAACCATCAATAACTCTGACAACAAGCGGTTTAGTTTTCAAGACAAGTGGTATTTTATTATTGGTTACAATATTGGAATCTATAAAGTTTCCAAATGCTCCAGAGTCTAAAATGGCATCAGTATGAAGTCTTTTGTGATCCCACTGCAATTAAAGGGATAAACCACCGTAAGGTATTTTGTTATGGAAGAGGCGGGTTGAATGGATAGGTATACACTTACTTTTCTTGTTCTTTAGTAACAAAGGACAATCCTGGACAATGTGCGTAGCATCAGCACAATACATACATAAATTGTGTGTTTTTCTCCGATACCTTTCTGCTGCAGTAATAGGACCTCTAACTACCCCAATCTCCATGGGTACAGGATGTTGGGCAGGACTGGTTACTGGGGTCCGCGCAGAAGAAGAGCTAGTCTTGGCAGAGGAATCAGAGTGGTATATCTCATACCTTCTTTCACAGAGTCTTCTATCTATTTGGGTGGAAACCCTCATTAAGGCCTCCAAAGTGGGTGGCAGATCTATACGTGCCAATTCATCCTTGAGGTTTTCAGCTAAACCTAATCTGAATTGATTGCGGAGCGCAATTGGACTCCATAATGAATCGGTAGCGTATAATTTAAATTCCAAAATATAGTCCTCTACTGGCCTTTTCCCTTGTTTGAGGTCTCTCATCATGGCTTCTGCTGTTAACTGAACATCCTTGTCTAGGTATAGTTCATCCATATTATCAAAGAAGAGACTGAGTGAGGAGATGATGGGGTCTTGATGTTCACATAAATTATCTGCCCATCCTCTAGGTTCACCTCGAAGGAATGATACTACTGTGAGAACTTTGATTCTGTCTGTGGGGTAACTGCGAGGGTGGAGGCTGAAGAGCAAATGGCAGGCATTTTTGAATTGCTTATACAATTTTCTATTTCCAGAAAAAGTCTCGGGTAATGAGACATGTGGTTCGGGTGGTGTGTCATTAGCACCTTTCAGAGCTATAGATTCCTTTATGATGTTACGTAAAGATTGGTTCTCAACCTGCAGGTCTCTAACTGCCTGTGCAATCTGATCTACCCTATGTGTCAGATTATACACAAGCTGTGGAATCTCTGCTGGCTCCATATCTTATAGGCTTAGTATTATGTAATTATTGTGGTAATAAATTTGTGGGTTCTGGAGCGCAACTGCAGAAACTGGACTAGAAGTCTAATACTCCAAATATGTGGGTATGTATCAGCTCCAAGCTAAATTGCACTACACTAAAAAGTGCTATCTGGAGCTTAGGAAATGAAGTTTAGTCAATATACAAGCCTAGTTAATATAAGTGGCAAGTATTTTAAATCTGAACAAACCATGAGATGGTTCAGGTAATTAATTGGACTTATACCGTAGTTGAAACCCAGGTCAGAGTTTAGCCCAGAGTAGTGGTTTCAAGTTGCTGAGTTGCAAGTTCAAAGATGAGGCACAATGTAAGTACTTACATACGAGTCTGCTGAACTAGACTGATTACTGGTGTTTAAGTCGTCTTTCCAGCTTGTAATTATGAGAACGTGTGAAGGAAATGAGAGTGTTACTACCAGCTCCAATGATGCAGATGACTTGCGATCAGTACGGGAATAAACTGAGAAAGTGGGCGGAGTTTTACTCAAGTGTGTGAACACACAAGTAATAAGCGGGCGGACAGACCCGGTGTTGTTGTAGCAGCGGCGGTGTTTTCCTCTACGATGTTTCTGCTTCAGAGGAGAGTAAGTACATAGATGGCCAGCGAATATAGTATAAGTTGAATCCAAAGGTTTCAGTGACGAGTCCAAGATATAGTTACTGGCTTGTAGATGATACAGCAATTTTGTTTAGTTGGTGCTTATGAGAATCGGACACAAGATGTAGCACTTTGAAGAGAATGTGCTAAGGGAGAATTGATACAAAGTTGCAGAGTTTGTTGGTAGGAACTCTGAGATATTCGGCTGTAAAGCTGTGACGAAGTTACTTGTAATCCAAGGTTCTTGGAGAGCTCAGTGAGAACAGCTGCTAACAGACTGCTATACAAAATACTAAGCAGAGAGGATTGTGAACTCAGGTGCTTTATCCGTTTGGTAGCCAGGGCTAAATGAGTAATGTCCTGAGTGTTAAAGGTACAAGGAACTATAAGGGCTCCGACATTTATATAATAGGATATATATATAGAGAAAATCTAGTAGTTGTGTAACCAACTAAATTGGTCTATATTAAATAAATACTAGGGGGTACATTTATTATGCTTTGAATGCAGCTGTTTCCGCACGAGCCTTCAGACTCACCAGAAACAAAAGTTAAGAAGCAGTAGGCGTAAGGCCGCTGCTCCTTTACTCATCCGCTACTTCTGAGGTGGCGGACAGCAATCATCCCGATTGGATACGATCAGGATGATTGACACCCCCTGCTATAAGTTGATTGGCCGGGAGTATGCAAGGGGCAGCATTGCACAAGCATTTTACCAGAAGTGCTTGTGCAATGTTAAATTTAGCAATGTCAGACGGACATGATACACTGCAGCGAATCATGTCTTTCCGAGGTTTAATAAATCTACCCCAAGGTGTTGTTTGATTTCAAAATTCAGTATTTGTTTACATAAAATACTGCTACTCTGGGATACATTGGATCACCAGTTAGTCCAAGTGGATCTAAAAGAGATGATGTGGATGGAGATTGGACAGAAAAAAAGGGAGACTATAGAGTAGTATATTAACTTATTAGTTTTGAGAATTGAGTATGAAACATTTTTCCACATGAATAAAAATATATTTTCAGTATTAATAAATGGTCTGAGATGGGATATTTTCTATTCTTTGAGGAATCCCCCTTTGGATCTTTTCCAATAACTGCTTCCATGTAAGAAAGAGAAAATCCTCCAGGTTATTAATATAAGAGAAATATAGTGTCTTTTTTTGTAAATTACAAAATTATTTTATTGCACCTTCTTGTCCAACATTAAACTGTGTATATATCTTTCTATATACGTGTAAACCCCTGCACTTTGGTTCCTGATGTAGGCCTAGATTACAACGAGAGCACAAAAATATGTTCTATTCTATGTTAATATCACTCTTGCAAAATCAAGTGCTTCTATTTTCCATTCATATTATAAGTATACTTCTTATCGATCGAGCGATAGCCTAGTGCAAACTAACATCTGTGTGTCAGACAGCGTAACCATTTACTGATGATTTGAAAGAGCTGTTGCATTGAGGTTTTAAACTCTAGAATGATATTGCAATGGTCTGTGCAGCTCAATTTGTTTAATTCTTTATGATGTACAGTATATAATAAGTCTTTCAAATTAGAAATGTTATATTAATATAAGATTTGTAAAATAATTGCCTGTATCTTGGACCCCATTGCCTCCATTTAATAAACTAATACCTTGCGGGGGGAATTGCTACAACATCGCAACTCAACATAAGATTTTGAAGAGGTTTGTATCCATCCTTAAACACTCTCACGAGTTGCAAGTTCAGCTTCATTATGATTAGTGAAGCTGCATCTATCTTGTAATGGTTCACTACTCACTGCACAGAGCAAGTTTCATTGTCAAGTATATCATCTTCTCCAAAACGCCAACAATATCTTACAAAACCAATTAATATAAAGAGAAAACAAAATAATTGATCATTCATAAAACAGTTCACTCTAATGTATGCACAAAAGAAAATTTTTAAAAAGAAAATTAAATAAAAATGAGATAACCTTGTCACCTTCCTGTGAACACGTTTCCAATAACCTGTTATACCAATTCATAGCATTAAATTACTCCTTCATGTTTCGCTCATGGAAACAAAACCCATTGATCTCAAGAACACGCCCATATAAATAGGCTGAGACTAATGAAACAGCAAAACTCCTTGTTATATCAGTCTTGATCTCTTTATAAAAACCCAGTACTTAGGTATTGGACTTTTTTATATTGGTGGTGGTTATAATAATACATTCTCCCATCTCTAGTGATCGTGAGTTAGTGTGCACTGAGAAGCTAGTTGCACTGTGATCGTGAGTACATTAGTGTGCACTGAGAAGCTAGCTGCACTGTGATCGTGAGTACATTAGTGTGCACTGAGAAGCTAGTTGCACTGTGATCGTGAGTACATTAGTGTGCACTGAGAAGCTAGCTGCACTGTGATCGTGAGTACATTAGTGTGCACTGAGAAGCTAGTTGCACTGTGATCGTGAGTACATTAGTGTGCACTGAGAAGCTAGCTGCACTGTGATCGTGAGTACATTAGTGTGCACTGAGAAGCTAGTTGCACTGTGATCGTGAGTACATTAGTGTGCACTGAGAAGCTAGCTGCACTGTGATCGTGAGTACATTAGTGTGCACTGAGAAGCTAGCTGCACTGTGATCGTGAGTACATTAGTGTGCACTGAGAAGCTAGTTGCACTGTGATCGTGAGTACATTAGTGTGCACTGAGAAGCTAGTTGCACTGTGATCGTGAGTACATTAGTGTGCACTGAGAAGCTAGCTGCACTGTGATCGTGAGTACATTAGTGTGCACTGAGAAGCTAGTTGCACTGTGATCGTGAGTACATTAGTGTGCACTGAGAAGCTAGCTGCACTGTGATCGTGAGTACATTAGTGTGCACTGAGAAGCTAGTTGCACTGTGATCGTGAGTACATTAGTGTGCACTGAGTAGCTAGCTGCACTGTGATCATGAGTTAGTATGCACTGAGAAGCTAGTTGCACTGTGATCGTGAGTACATTAGTGTGCACTGAGAAGCTAGCTGCACTGTGATCGTGAGTACATTAGTGTGCACTGAGAAGCTAGTTGCACTGTGATCGTGAGTACATTAGTGTGCACTGAGAAGCTAGCTGCACTGTGATCGTGAGTACATTAGTGTGCACTGAGAAGCTAGTTGCACTGTGATCGTGAGTACATTAGTGTGCACTGAGAAGCTAGCTGCACTGTGATCGTGAGTACATTAGTGTGCACTGAGAAGCTAGTTGCACTGTGATCGTGAGTACATTAGTGTGCACTGAGAAGCTAGCTGCACTGTGATCGTGAGTACATTAGTGTGCACTGAGAAGCTAGTTGCACTGTGATCGTGAGTACATTAGTGTGCACTGAGAAGCTAGCTGCTCTGTGATCGTGAGTTAGTATGCACTGAGAAGTTAGCTGCACTGTGTGATCATAAGTACATTAGTGTGCACTGAGAAGTTAGCTGCACTGTGATCATAAGTACATTAGTGTGCACTTAGAAGCTAGTTGCACTGTGTGATCGTGAGTTAGTGTGCACTGAGAAGCTAGTTGCACTAGTACCCAGTTTACTAACAAATTTGCACTTTTTTTGTAAAAAAATATAAAAAAAAAACATTTTCTGTAGTGTAGCTCTTCCCCCCCACTCAATACCCTACCCCCCTTTTGGATCCCTTTCCAAAACATTTTTTCCCCCTCCCTCTCCCTCTTCCCACTCCCTCCTTCGGCAGATTAAACTGAAGTGCTGATGATCATGCGTGCCCCGCCCCCTGCCTCTGTACACGATCACAGAGAGGATCTGTCACCAGCGATGGTCCGCCCACCAACCTCCCTGCTATTGCTCCCACCCACCAACGATTCGCACCACTGCTGTCCGGTGCAGAGAGGGCCATAGAGTAACTCTGCAAATCTATTTCTGCAGTGCCCCACTTGTGGGGCATGCAGAAATAGTGCAATCTCGCAATTTTGAGCAAGATCACGGCAGAGAGAAGCCCAGGACTGCAGCGACGTACAGGGTACGTCGCTGGTCTTTAAGGGCATAATGATCAGCGTCGTACAGGGTATGACGCTGGTTGTTAAGGGGTTAATCACTACATTCCTGGCTAACAGCCAGGGTAGTAAGTAACGTTAGTAACTTATGGGGTGTATGGCTACGCTAGTTACTTGCAAACAAACTGAATTCAGTCTTCTAAAAAAGCAGTATAACTCTACCCGCTAAAGTATATATTTGCCGTTTTATATAGCGGCATCACTTTGTTTAAAAAATTTACATTTGTGGTCAGTACTAAGATTCGCAATATATTAACTTTACACCTTAAAGTTTATTATTAGGTAAAAAAATGGACACTATTTATTTATTCCTGTGTTACTACTTAAAGGGCCATTATAACCAAATGTTGAAACCCTTGAAAGTGATGCAACATAACTGAAAAAAGCTGACTAGAACATATCACCTGAACATCACTATGTAAAAAAGAAAATGTCCTAATTATTCACACCCCATTACAAAGGACTTTAAGCAGCAAATCAGTATGTCTGTCCCGGGACAGGCAAGGGCGTGAGCCTCATGCACACTCACTCATGTTATTTCCCTATTCAGTTTAAGGAAGTTTACTATGAAATCTCATGAGAGTTAAGTCAAATCTCATGATATCACAGTAAAAGAGTTCATGACCTCAGCACTGTTGATGCTGATTGGCTGCAGTTCAGTTCTTTTTTTTTTTTTTTACCTGCAGCTGTACAACAGCTGAAGTATAACTTTTTACATAGGACTTTCTCAGGTGAGCTGAGGAAATTGTGAGGTAAAATATTTTCCTTTTTTACGTAGAGATACTCAGGTGATATTTTCCTGTAAGCTTTTTACAGTTATACAGTATCAGTTTCAAGTAATTTATCATATGAGTATTATGTCTAGTGATGTAGTGAATAGTTCGCCAGCGAATAGTTCCCGGCGAACATAGCTTGTTCGCGTTCGCCGTGGCGGGCAAACATATGCGATGTTCGGTCCGCCCCCTATTCGTCATTATTGAGTAAACTTTGACCCTGTACCTCACAGTCAGCAGACACATTCCAGCCAATCAGCAGCAGACCCTCCCTCCCAGACCCTCCCACCTCCTGGACAGCATCCATTTTAGATTCATTCGGAAGCTGTATTCTTAGTGAGAGGAGGGACAGTGTAGCTGCTGCTGATTTAATAGGAAAATCGATAGCTAGGATAGTGTATTCAGTGTCCACTACAGTCCTGAAGGACTCATCTGATCTCTGCTGTAAGGACAGCACCCCAAAAAGCCCTTTTTAGGGCTAGAACATCAGTCTGCTTTTTTTTTTTTTTCCTGTGTAATCTAATTGCAGTTGCCTGCCTGCCAGCGTGTGTGTCAGGCTCACAGCGTATACTGCGCCCACTTGCCCAGTGCCATCACTCATATCTGGTGTAACAGTAGTGTACATTTAACAAAAACAACACTTTTTTGACTGTGAAATAATAGCAGACAGCTGCCAGTACCCAAGATGGCCGCCAATAAGGCAGATGGGGAGGGCTAGAGAGCTGTTTTGGGGGGGATAAGGGAGGTTGGGGGCTAAGGGGGGATGCTACACAACAGCATATGTAAATATGCTAAAAAAAATTAAAAAACCTTTTATTTTACTACTGGCAGACTTTCTGCCAGTACTTAAGATGGCGGGGACAATTGTGGGGTGGGGGAGGGAAGGGAGCTGTTTGGGAGGGATCAGGGGGTCTGATGTGTCAGGTGGGAGGCTGTTCTTTACACTAAAGCTAAAATTAACCCTGCAAGCTCCCTACAAACTATCTAATTAACCCCTTCACTGCTAGCCATAATACACGTGTGATGCACAGCAGCATTTAGCGGCCTTCTAATTACCAGAAAGCAACGCCAAAGTCATATATGTCTGCTATTTCTGAACAAAGGGGATCCCAGAGAAGCAGTTACAACCATTTGTGCCATAATTGCACAAGCTGTTGGCAAATAATTTCAGTGAGAAACCTAAAATTGCGAAAAAATTTAATTTTTTTTTAAATTTGATCGCATTTGGCGGTGAAATGGTGGCATGAAATATACCAAAATGGGCCTAGATCAATACTTTGGGTTGTCTACTACACTACACTTAAGCTAAAATTAACTCTACAAGCTCCCTACATGCTCCCTAATTAACCCCTTCACTGCTGGGCATAAAACACGTGTGGTGCGCAGTGGCATTTAGCAGCCTTCTAATTACCAAAAAGCAACGCCAAAGCCATATAAGTCTGCTATTTCTGAACAAAGGGGATCCCAGAGAAGCATTTACAACCATTTATGCCATAATTGCATAAGTTGTTTGTAAATAATATCTGTTAAAAAACCAAAAGTTTGTGAAAAAGTGAACAATTTTTTTTTAATTTGATCGCATTTGGCGGTGAAATGGTGGCATGAAATATACCAAAATGGGCCTAGATCAATACTTTGGGTTGTCTACTACACTACACTTAAGCTAAAATTAACTCTACAAGCTCCCTACATGCTCCCTAATTAACCCCTTCACTGCTGGGCATAAAACACGTGTGGTGCGCAGTGGCATTTAGCAGCCTTCTAATTACCAAAAAGCAATGCCAAAGCCATATAAGTCTGCTATTTCTGAACAAAGGGGATCCCAGAGAAGCATTTACAACCATTTATGCCATAATTGCATAAGTTGTTTGTAAATAATATCTGTTAAAAAACCAAAAGTTTGTGAAAAAGTGAACAATTTTTTTTTAATTTGATCGCATTTGGCGGTGAAATGGTGGCATGAAATATACCAAAATGGGCCTAGATCAATACTTTGGGTTGTCTACTACACTACACTTAAGCTAAAATTAACTCTACAAGCTCCCTACATGCTCCCTAATTAACCCCTTCACTGCTGGGCATAAAACACGTGTGGTGCGCAGTGGCATTTAGCAGCCTTCTAATTACCAAAAAGCAACGCCAAAGCCATATAAGTCTGCTATTTCTGAACAAAGGGGATCCCAGAGAAGCATTTACAACCATTTATGCCATAATTGCATAAGTTGTTTGTAAATAATATCTGTTAAAAAACCAAAAGTTTGTGAAAAAGTGAACAATTTTTTTTTAATTTGATCGCAATTGGCGGTGAAATGGTGGCATGAAATGTACCAAAATGGGCCTAGATCAATACTTTGGGTTGTCTACTACACTACACTTAAGCTAAAATTAACTCTACAAGCTCCCTACATGCTCCCTAATTAACCCCTTCACTGCTGGGCATAAAACACGTGTGGTGCGCAGTGGCATTTACAAGCCTTCTAATTACCAAAAAGCAACGCCAAAGCCATATAAGTCTGCTATTTCTGAACAAAGGGGATCCCAGAGAAGCATTTACAACCATTTATGCCATAATTGCATAAGTTGTTTGTAAATAATATCTGTTAAAAAACCAAAAGTTTGTGAAAAAGTGAACAATTTTTTTTTTAATTTGATCGCATTTGGCGGTGAAATGGTGGCATGAAATATACCAAAATGGGCCTAGATCGATACTTTGGGTTGTCTACTACACTACACTTAAGCTAAAATTAACTCTACAAGCTCCCTACATGCTCCCTAATTAACCCCTTCACTGCTGGGCATAAAACACGTGTGGTGCGCAGTGGCATTTAGCAGCCTTCTAATTACCAAAAAGCAACGCCAAAGCCATATAAGTCTGCTATTTCTGAACAAAGGGGATCCCAGAGAAGCATTTACAACCATTTATGCCATAATTGCATAAGTTGTTTGTAAATAATATCTGTTAAAAAACCAAAAGTTTCTGAAAAAGTGAGCAATTTTTTTTAATTTGATCGCATTTGGCGGTGAAATGGTGGCATGAAATATACCAAAATGGGCCTAGATCAATACTTTGGGTTGTCTACTACACTACACTTAAGCTAAAATTAACTCTACAAGCATTTACAACCATTTATGCCATAATTGCATAAGTTGTTTGTAAATAATTTCTGTGAGAAACCTAAAGTTTGTGAAAAAGTGAACATTTTTTTTTTATTTGATCGCATTTGGCGGTGAAATGGTGGCATTAAATATACCAAAATGGGCCTAGATCAATACTTTGGGATGTCTTCTAAAAATATATATACATGTCAAGGGATATTCAGGTATTCCCCTTACAGATATCAGGGTTCCAATGTAACTAGCGCTCATTTTGAAAAGAAAAGTGGTTTTGAAAGAGCAAAGTGCTTCTTGTATTTATTTCTCTATAACTTGCAAAAAAAAGCAAAGAACATGTTAACATTGGGTATTTCTAAACTCAGGACAAAATTTAGAAACTATTTAGCATGGTTGTTTTTTGGTGGTTGTAGATGTGTAACAGATTTTGGGGGTCAAAGTTAGAAAAAGTGTTTTTTTTCCAATATTTTTAATAATAAATTATAAGATATGATGAAAATAATGGTATCTTTAGAAATTGCATTTAGTGGCGAGAAAAACGGTATATAATATGTGTGGGTACAGTAAATGAGTAAGAGGAAAATTACAGCTAAACACAAACACCGCAGAAATGTAAAAATAGCCCTGGTCCTTAAGGGAAAGAAATTGAAAAATGGCCTTGGTTCTTAAGTGGTTAAAAAAAAAACTAGAAATTTGACTGTGAAATAATAGCAGTCAGTTTCCTTCACACGTGTGCGTTTCAGAGCCTTCCAGGGCACAGTGTCACACCAGTGCAACTCATATCTGGTGTAACAGTAGTGTACATTTAAAAAAAAATATATAAAATTTTGACTGTAATAGATTGAATAGCAGTTAGTTGTCTGCAAGCGTGTGTGTCAGGCCTACAGTGTCTACTCTGCCAACGTCTGCCAGTGCCCAGTGCCACTCATATCTGTTGTCACAGTAGCTTGCACGCATAGTACCACTAATCGGAAAAAAAAATGACAGGCAGATGCAGGCCACCCCGCAGGGGCCGTCGTGGTCGTGGTGCTGTGATTCCCTTTGGCCCTAGAATAATGCCCAGTGTTCAGAGGCCACGTACCCTGAACTCGAAAATTTCTGAGGACATAGTTGACTGGCTAATACAGGACACCCAATCTTCTACAGCTTCCGCTCGGAACCTTGACGCACCATCCTCCTCCAGCTTAGCTTCGGGCACCTCTCAAGTTACCACTCGCCCGCCTGCCGCCACTACCAACACTAGCACCACAGCCGCTTCACTTGATCTGTCAGAGGAGTTATTTACACATCAGTTGGAAGAAATGAGTGATGCGCAACCATTATTGCCAGAGGATGTAGATAACAGGGATATGTCTCAGTCAGGCAGCATTACACACATGGACGTACGGTGTGATGATGATGATGTTGTACCCGCTGAGGGAGTTTGGTCTGTCACTGTGAAGCGGGCGTAACCTTTACACTACCTGATCGATACAACATCATACCTGATGTTTTAAAGCACGTTATTCCAAACAATTTAGGAATGTTAGGTGATGTATGCCCTTTATGGATTAAAACCAGACTGCATCAATTATGTAATTTTCCATGGGAGTTTTGCCATGGATCCCCCTCCGGCATGCCACAGTCCAGGTGTTAGTCCCCTTGAAACAACTTTTCCATCACTATTGTTGCCAGAAAGAGTCCCTGTGGGTTTTAAAATTCGCCTACCTATTGAAGTCTATGGCGGTTCGCCCGGTTCGCCTGTTCGCGAACATTTGCAGAAGTTCGCGTTCGCAAACCCAAATGTTGGCAGGACTTGATGGCCAAGTCCTGCCAGCAGCTTTAAATCACCAATTACCTATGGTAACTGACATTCGTCAGAACTGCAATTTAGGTGTAATTTTTGTTTATTTTAGTAAGCTGCTCACAATATTTTCAATAGATACAGTGAAGTACCTAAACATATAATGCTATAATTGTGGTAACTTCTACAGTAAAGTTATATTCCCTTTTACAGAACGTTATTCACTTATATATACCACTATTCTACCAATACAAGTCTAAGCAATAGCACCAGTAGTGCAGTGTTTTTAATCTTGGTTGGGCAGCAAACAGTGTATCTGTTTTCTTCTGCTTGCTGTCATTTTAAGTAGCTACAATAAAGGTTACATTTTATAAACATCCTTATCATACTTTTTTCATTTCATGTATATTGTGCTCAGAGGCATTGCTTTTAGAGGTGGGTTTTGAACCTAATAAAATTGTTATTTATGCCTATGCAGAACTATTTGTTTTAGCCCATAACTTATTAGACAAGGCTTACATATAGCAATCCACACATATTCTTTGAATTTTAGCTGCTCTTATAGTTGAATAATGCACTGAGAAGCTAGTTGCACTGTATGATGGTTAGTGTGCACTGAGAAGCTAGTTGCACTGAGTGATCATGAGTTAGTGTGCACTGAGAAGCTAGTTGCACTGAGTGATCATGAGTTAGTGTGCACTGAGAAGCTAGTTGCACTGAGTGATCATGAGTTAGTGTGCACTGAGAAGCTAGTTGCACTGTGTGATGGTTAGTGGGCACTGAGAAGCTAGTTGCACTGTGTGATGGTTAGTGGGCACTGAGAAGCTAGTTGCACTGTGTGATGGTTAGTGGGCACTGAGAAGCTAGTTGCACTGTGTGATGGTTAGTGTGCACTGAGAAGCTAGTTGCACTGTGTGATGGTTAGTGTGCACTGAGAAGCTAGTTGCACTGTGTGATGGTTAGTGTGCACTGAGAAGCTATGTGCACTGTCTGATTGTGAGTATATTAGTGTGTACTGAGAAGCTAGTTGTACTCTGTGATTGTGAGTTATTGTGCACTGAGAAGCTAGTTGCACTGTGTGATCGTGAGTACATTAGTGCGCACTAAGAAGCTTTGCAGTGCACACTAATGTACTCACAATCACACAGTGCAACTAGCTTCTCAGTGCACACTAACTCATGATCACAGTGCAGCAAGCTTCAAGGTGCACACTAATGTACTCACAATCCCACAGTGCAACTATCTCCTCACAGCACACTAATGTACTCACGATCACACAGTACAACTAGCTTCTCATTGCACACTAATGTACTCACGATCACACAGTGCAACTATACTTCTCAGGGCACACTAATGTATTTACGATCACACAGTGCAACTAGCTTCATTGAGGCCGAATTATCAAGCCGTCAACTGTGCTGCATTCGCCGGCATCAATGCGCTCGCCTAACATCGCATAACATTGTGGCCGTGGACCTGAATACGCTCTCCTTATTTATAAAAAAAGCTGTAAAAAAGCCGCGCACCAAGTACGGGGCGATGAGCATCGGACTGTTGTTAACTAACAGTCATTGATCTTGCTGCTATTTGGCTTTTTCCCAACTTTAAACCCTGTCACTAAACACCTCCACTATACTAAAATGTTTAACCCCTATCCCGCCACTCCTGGACCCCGCCACAACTTTAATAAAGGTATTAACCCCTATCCCGCTGCTCCCGGAGCCCACCGCAACTAAATAAAGTTATTAACCCCTATCCCGTCGCTCCTGGAGCCCTCCGCAACTAAATAAATGTATTAACCCCTAAACCCCTGGCCTCCCACATCACTACCACTTACTAAACCTATTAACCCCTAAACCGCCAGCCCCCACATCGCCATAAACTGAATTAAGCTATTAACCCCTAAACCTAACAACCCGCTTACTTTACATTAAATATTAACTCATCCCCATCTTATAATAAATTTAAACTTACCTTTCGAATTATAATAAACTATATTAAACTATTAATGAACCAACCCTAACGATTATACTAAAAATACATTAAATTACATTAAACTATATTAAACTATTAATTAACCTACCCTAACTATTATACTACAATTACATTAAACTAACAATTAAATTAACTACATTACATATTTAAACACCTAACCCTACTCAAATTATTTAAATCTACTTTTAAAAATTACTAAGTTACAAAAAAATAACAACTAAGTTACACAAAATAAAAAATATTAAGTTACACAAAATAAAAAACAATAAGTTACACAAAATAAAAAATAAATTATCAAATATTTAAACTAATTACACTTAATCTAATAGCCCTATGAAAATAAAAAAGCCCCCCCAAAATAAAAAAAACCCTAGCCTACACTAAACTATCAATGGCCCTTAAAAGGGCCTTTTGCAGGGGAAATTGCCCCAAAGAAATCAGCTCTTTTACCTGTAAATAAAAATACAAATACCCCCCAACAGTAAAACCCACCACTATTCCAATCAGCCAATAGAATGCAAGCTCAATCCTATTGGCTGATTGGATCAGCCAATAGGATGAAAGCTCAATCCTATTGGCTGATTGCAACAGCCAATAGGATTTTTTCCACTTTAATTCCGATTGACTGATAGAATTCTATCAGCCAATCGGAATGTAAGGGACGCCATCTTGGATGACGTTATTTAAAGGGAAACTTCATTCTTCAGAAGACGTTGTAAGAAGAAGATGCTCCGCATCGGATGTCTTGAAGATGGAGCCGATCCGCGCCGGATGGATGAAGATAGAAGATGCCATCTGGATGAAGACTTCTGCCAGCTTGGATGAAGACTTCGGCCTGCTTGGATGAAGACTTCTGCCGGCTTCGCTGAGGACTTCTGCCGCTTGGATGAGGATGGATGTCCGGTCTTCAAAAACTGTAAGTGGATCTTCGGGGGTTAGTATTAGGTTTTTTTAAGGGTTTATTGGGTGTGTTTTAATTTTAGGTTAGGGACTTTGGGCTGAAAAAGAGTGAAATGCCCTTTTAAGGGCAATGTCCATACAAATGCCTTTTTTCAGAGCAATGGGGAGCTTAGGTTTTTTTAGATAGGTTTTTATTTGGGGGGTTGGTTGTGTGGGTGGTGGGTTCTACTGTTGGGGAGTATTTGTATTTTTATTTACAGGTAAAAGAGCTCATTTCTTTGGGGAAATTTCCCCCGCAAAAGGCCCTTTTAAGGGCCATTGGTAGTTTAGTGTAGGCTATGGGTTTTTTATTTTGGGGGGGCTTTTTTATTTTCATAGGGCTATTAGATTAAGTGTAATTAGTTTAAATATTTGATCATTTATGTTTTATTTTGTATAAGTTAGTGTTTTTTATTTTGTGTAACTTAGTGTTTTTTATTTTGTGTAACTTAGTTGTTATTTTTTTGTAACTTAGTAATTTTTAATTGTAGATTTAAATCATTTGAGTAGGGTTAGGTGTTATGTAATATAGTTAATTGAATTGTTAGTTTAATGTTATTGTAGTATTTTAGTTAGGGTAGGTTAAGGAATAGTTTAATATAATTTAATGTAATTTAATGAAATTTTAGTATAATAGGGTAGATTAATGAATGGTTTAATATAGTTTAATGCAATTGTAGTATAATAGTTAGGGTAGGTTCATTAATCATTTAATATATTTTATTTTAATTCGAAAGGTAAGTTTAAATTTATTATAAGATAGGGATGAGTTAATATTTAATGTTAAGTTAGCGGGTTATTAGGTTAAGGGGTTAATAGCTTAATTTAGTTTATGGCGATGTGGGGGGCTGGCGGTTTAGGGGTTAATAGGTTTAGTAAGTGGTAGTGATGTGGGAGGCCAGAAGTTTAGGGGTTAATACCTTTATTTAGTTGCGGTGGGCTCGGGGAGCGGCGAGATAGGATTTAATAACTTTATTTAGTTGCTGTGGGCTCGGGGAGCGGCGGGATAGGGGTTAATAACTTTATTTAGTTGCGGTGGGCTCGGGGAGTGGCGGGATAGGGGTTAATAACTTTATATAGTTGCGGTGGGCTTGGGGAGCGGCAGGATAGGGGTTAATATATTTATTTAGTTGTGGCTGTGTCAGGGAGCGGCGGGATAGGGGTTAATAACTTTATGTAGATTGCAGCGATGTCAGGGGTAGCAGATTAGGGGTGTTTAGACTCGGGGGTTATGTTAGGGTGTTAGGTGTAAACGTTACTTTTATTCTACCATAGAAATCAATGGGATATCTGGAAGCATCGAACATAAGCTTTCGCTGCTTTCAGACTCCCATTGATTCCTATGGCATCCGCGACCTCCAGGGTGGCAGATTGAAAACCAGGTACGCTGGGCTGGAATAGCCATGACCGTACCTGTTAGAAGTTTGATAAATGGCAAAAGCTGTCAGATAGTGCCGAATTTGTATTCGGAACATCTGTAATGACATAAGCATCGATCTGTGTCGGATTGAGACCGGTGGATTATATTTTACATCACAAATTTCAACTTTTGCCGGTCTGTAGGCTTTGATAAATGGGGCGAATCAGGCTCGCCACAATTACGCTGCGGAATTCCAGCGTATTTACGGTTGACGGCTAGTTGCACTTTGTGATTTTGAGTAAGTATGCATGGAGAATCTATTTGCACTGTGTGATTGTGAGTACATTAGTGCGCACTAAGAAGCTAGTTCCACTGTGTGATTGTGAGTACATTAGTAAGTATGTTGGTGTGCACTAAGAAGCTAGTTGCACTGTGTGATTGAAAAAAAAAACACATTAGTGTGCACTGAGAAGATAGTTGTACTGTGTGATCGTGAGTACATTAGTGTGCACTGAGAAGCTAGTTGCACTGTGTGTTCGTGAGTACATTAGTGTCAGGGTTCTGTGACTGTTCCTTTAAGACTCAGTTTACCGCCTCCTTGTCATGAGTGGTTGCTCCTCCTTTATTACAGGTGAACACACAGGAGACATTGCTTAGTATTGTGGATACCTATCCTGAGACTGTTGGAATACAAAAGCCTTGGATTACAACTTATAGTAATAAGACAAAGACTGCTAACGTATTTCTTTTTCATTTACTTAGGAAACATTCAGCTTCCACAGAGTTGTGAACTCTCTACCTCTCATTTTCACTTTGGGTCAAAAACTGCGAACAAGGACTCTCATCAATTCAGTGGGGTAACCTATATATCTAACTGCTGACATTATCATACAAACCGCAAACTGTTTTTCTTTCCTACTCACCGTAACAGGTCTAACAGTAATACCGGATCCCTTAACAATCTGTGATGTCACATCCTCTTGCTTCCGCATTCGGAACGCTACCTCAGTTTTACAATACTCGAACTGGAGCAAGACGCCTGCCTACAACCTCCTCACATTTGGACCCCAGGTATCTGCTAGTTAGCACTTGATAATCTAAATATAACTTCATGTTATGTAAAGCAGAATTACACTGAACAGGGACTTTGTAAGCTAAATTCGTTACAGCTGTTTAATGACTGTTGTCGCTACCGCTCCTTGTCAGTGATCTTTCTCACTCATATACAGAGCCCTTGAAACGTCTCACATCTAGTTTCCAAGAGTGTTGCTTAACCACATATTTTTGGTACTTATTCTGTGTTATCATCAAATAAAGACCATTTGAACTAACTGATTAATTATCACTAAATAACCAGGAATCCACTTTTCAGTAGTGGATCCATTTAATTTAGTGAAACAAACCAATGTATTCCTACATTATAACTCTGCAGTTGTGTTCCACAGACTTCACATTTACAGTGTTCTTATAATTAGTGTGCATTGAGGAGATAGTTGCACTGTGATAGTGAGTTAGTGTGCATTGAAAAGCTAGCTGCACTGTGTGATCGTTAGGGATGGACAAATGTGTCTATATTCTAATTTGAATGTTAGAACTAATGTTATTGTAGAAATTTAATTTTCATAATCGAATTTTGATAATAAGGAATGTACTTAAAAATTCTATAATCGAATGCTATTTACAGTTTAAGAATGTCACTTTTGAATTTGAATGTTTATAATTAGATAGAATGTCCACATTCAAAACTTTGAATGTAACATTTGATTTCACAAATACTATTAAGAAGTTCAATAGTTCATTTGGTTTAGTAAATTGATACATAATAGATACAAACATATCAATTTGAATGTTTCTATTTAGAATATGGCATAATTTGAATATTACATTTAAAGAAAGCAATAGAAATACTATAACAAATATATAAATTCTAATCTTTAAAATTCAAATATTGCATAATTCGAATATAAAATTTAAAGGGACATAATACTCATATGCTAAATCACTTGAAACTGATACAGTATAACTGTAAAAAGCTGACAGGAAAATATCACCTGTGCATCTCTATGTAAAAAAGGAAGATATTTTACCTCACAATCTCCTCAGCTCAGCAGAGTAAGTGCTGTGTAAAAAGTTATACTTCACCTGCTCCCAGCTGCAAGTAAAAAAAATAAAAAAAAATGAAGAAATGAACAGCAGCCAATCAGCATCAGCAGTGCTGAGGTCATGAACTCTTTTACTGTGATCTCAGGAGAATTGACTTAACGCTCATGAGATTTCATAGTAAGCTTCCTTTAACCTGAATAGGGAAATAATATGAGAGTGCACGAGGCTCGTCCTCTTAGCTGTCCCAGGACAGACATACTAATATGCTGCTTAGAAATCCTTTACAATGGGATGTGGCTACTGAGGAACATTTGAGGTAAAATATCTTTCTTTTTTACATAGAGATGTTCAGGTGATATTTTCTAGTCAGCTTTTTACAGCTATACTGCATCACTTTCAAGTGTTTAAACATGTGGGTATTATGGCCCTTTAAAGAAAGCATTAGAAATACTATTACATTAAACAAATGTTAGAATGTTGTACAAACATTTGAAATTAGAAACGAATGAAGAAATGTGTTCAATACCATTGTTAGCCGGTTCTTTGGCGATTTAACACCTGGGTGCAGCTTCTTTTAGCCCAGTAATGCTTTTCACAGAGTAGAACTTTCCTGTAGTATATCAGTCTGATCCCACCTATTACGGTCAGTCCAGCGCTGAAATACCAGGCAATTCCTCTCTGAGCAAGGAATACATCAACCCCAAATGATCGTTTCGGCCTTCATTGGGCCTTCATTGGGCCTCGTCAGTGAGGTGTAGCCATATTCCTCTAAGCACACTGAGCAAGGAGTCCACGTCTGGATTCCCCTTATTCCCATAGGGAGACTAAATACACACAGAGAGGAGCACACTCACAGGAATGAACAACCAGCTCAATGCTATTGTTAGCCTGTTCTTTGGCAATTTACCACCTGGGTGCAGCTTCTTTTAGCCCATTAATGCTTTTCACAGAGAAGAACTTTCCAGTAGTATATCAGTCTGATTGTCAGGGTTTTTCCCTGTTTTGTTTGCCATGTGCTGCTGGCAGTCATTTTACTCACCTCTCTTCCTGACTATGGTGCATTGTGGGGGATGCTGCTCATTTCCTGCACTTCCTTTTATGGCCAGACTGGTGTGCATCATCCGTGTGAGACAGGATGCAGTCTCAGAATCGTGATGTCATCACTTATTATTTAAAGGGACTCTGTTCAGTATGCTTTGCCTTTGCGTTGTCTCAGACCTGTTTGTGAGAGTTCCTGTGTATTACCTGGCTGCCTGATGTCCTTCCTGGTTCCTGATCCCTGGCTTGTTCCTGACTCTGCTCTTTTCCTTGTTGCTGATTCCGGCTCGTCTGACTATTTGCTTTGGCTCCTGACTCAGCTTGTCTTACTACCAGCTCTGGTTTTGACTCCTAGCTTGTTATTTGACTTGTGGACTTTTTATTATTGTTTCCTATTAATAAAGGTGTGATTATTTTTGCACTTCTCATCTCAGTCTGATTCCTGGCACCCTGACATTACGAAAAGGACATGAATCCTGATGGTGCTAATAATCCACCTTTACCTGCCATCATTTCCCGGATGGATGTACAGGATCACCGCTTGGATCAATTTGCACTAGCCCTAGCCCTGCAAACCCTGCTGACTCGCACTGCACATTTGGACCAAAGTGTCCTGCAAGTTATGGCTGCTCCTGTTTCCACTGCTGCACCTATGCCTACCAGGAGCATGTCCGGTTCTGCACCTCTACCTCAGCGATATGGATGTGATCCTATTCAGTGCAGAGGGTTTTTGAAACAGGTGGGCATTTACTTTGAGATGTTACCTCAGGCGTTTCCCTCTGACAGAGCTAAGGTGGGATTTCTCATCTCGTTACTCACTGACACAGCTCTTGCCTGGGCTAATCCCTTGTGGGAGACTAATAAACCTGTGATTTCAAATTACTCTGAATTTGTGGCCTCCTTTCGAAGGGTATTTGATGTTCCGGCTCGCTCCTTCTCCGCTGCTAAACAACTCATGTCCATTCAGCAAGGTACAAGATCTGTTTCTCAATATGCTATTGAGTTCCGTACGCTTGCCGCAGAGGTAGGTTGGAACAATGAAGCCCTTGTTGCTGCCTTCTTTCATGGGCTCTCTGATGCGATTAAAGACGAAGTTGCTGCCAGAGATTTACCAGAGGATCTTGAAGCATTGGTGTCTTTTTTGATCCTAATTGACATCAGACTCAGAAAGAGGCCCTCTTTCAAGGAGCGCTTGTGGAAGCCTCCTGTTCATTGTCTCCTATGTGTTTGTTCCCACCCATGCCTCCCTTTCCTCCCATGCCTCCTGGTCCCGAGTCACCAGGTACTGCTGAGCCGATGCAGTTGGGATTCATGCGTCTCTCCGCGGCGGAGAGGGCCTTTAGGAGGAGGGAGGGGCTCTGCCTCTATTGTGGGTTACAGGGCAACCTTTTGAAGTCTTGTACTACACGGCTAGGAATTGCTCACACCTAAGGTCCTGTCGGGGGCAGACCTTGGGTGGTTTATCCTCGTCCCCGGAACCGCTTAAGGGGAAACTTTTTGTCATGGTTGTCCTTTCCTGGGTGGACTCCTCCATAGTCACTCAGGCTCTTGTTGACTCCGGTGCTGTGGGCTATTTCATTGACAGTGCTTTTGTATCAAAGCACTCCATTCCTGTTTTGCCTTGGTCCGTCCCACTTGCTATTGAGGCCAATGATGGCAGGCCCCAGGAGCGGGCATTATGTGTATCTTGTAATGCCCTTTGGCCTATGTAATGCTCCTGCTGTTTTTCAGGAATTTATTAATGATGTCCTACGTGATATGTTGCAACAGTGTGTTGTGATGTACTTAGACGACATCCTCATACACTCACCCACACTTGAGGCTCATCGTTCTGATGTTTCACGGGTTCTTCAGAGACTACGTGAGAACGGCCTGTTTTGTAAACTCGAGAAATCTGAGTTCCATGAGACTCAAGTAACCTTCCTAGGTTATGTTATCTCCGTTGCAGGGTTCTCCATGGATCCTAACAAGTTATCTGCAGTTCTGCAGTGGCCTCGCCCAGTTGGTCTTCGGTCTATTCAACGTTTTTTGGGGTTCGCCAATTACTTTTTAGGGAGGTGCTATGTAGGTATATATTCTCTAGCTGTTTAGTCATTAGTTTGCAGGTGGTCATTGATAAAGTTTAGACAGTATTCTAATACGAAACATGTTTGACCCAGCCTGACTTTTCATGTTTTTGGATGTCAAATAAAAAGACTTTTGCTTTTACCTGATGTACTGGTCCTGTTTCAAGTTTCCTGGGATTGTTGGAGACCGGGTGCCTTCTTTTGTTGGTTGGTATGTTATCTCCGTTGCAGGGTTCTCCATGGATCCTGAAAAGTTATCTGCAGTTCTGCAGTGGCCTCGCCCAGTTGGTCTTCGGTCTATTCAACGTTTTTTGGGGTTCGCCAATTACTATAGAAAGTTTATTAAAAACTTTTCTTCCTTGGTCAAACCTATCACAGACATGACCCATAAAGAGAATGATCCACTCCATTGGTCACCTACTGCCATTAAGGCCTTTGATAGTCTTAAGACTGCCTTTGCTGCCGCTCCAGTTCTGGCTCATCCTAACCCTGTCCTGCCTTTCGTTCTTGAGGTTGATGCATCTGAGACTGGAGTAGGTGCCCTCTTGTCTCAACGTCCTATGCCTGACGGTTCCTTGCATCCGTTTGGTTTCTTCTCTAAGAAATTGTCTCCATTGTACATGGCATGCCTTCCTTTCTATTTAACCTCTTTTTGCAATCCCAAGGTGTGCTAAACATAGGTGTGTCAAATTTTAATCAAGAGGTTTGCTGCTAGGATAGGTTGTTAGATTTTAGGGAGGTGCTATGTAGGTATATATTCTCTAGCTGTTAAGTCATTAGTTTGCAGGTGGTCATTGATAAAGTTTAGACAGTATTCTAATATGAAACATGTTTGACCCAGCCTGACTTTTCATGTTTTTGGATGTCAAATAAAAATACTTTTGCTTTTACCTGATGTACTGGTCCTGTTTCAAGTTTCCTGGGATTGTTGGAGACCGGGTGCCTTCTTTTGTTGGTTGGTATGTTATCTCCGTTGCAGGGTTCTCCATGGATCCTGACAAGTTATCTGCAGTTCTGCAGTGGCCTCGTCCAGTTAGTCTTCGGTCTATTCCCATTGAGCCCTGTAATAGTCTTAAGACTGTCTTTGCTGCCGCTCCAGTTCTGGCTCATCCTAACCCTGCCCTGCCTTTTGTTCTTGAGGTTGATGCGTCTGAGACTGGAGTAGGTGCCCTCTTGTCTCAACGTCCTATGCCTGACGGTTCCTTGCATCCATTTGGTTTCTTCTCTAAGAAATTGTCTCCAGTGGAGTGCAATTATGAAATTGGCGACAGGGTATTACTGGACATAATTTTGGCACTCAAGGAATGGAGGCATCTTCTCATGGGTACTAGCGTGCCAGTGCTCATTCTTACTGACCACAAGAATTTAACTTATCTATCTGAAGCAAAACGTTTGTCGCCCCAACAGGCCAGATGGGCGCTATTTTTGTCTCGGTTTAATTATGTGGTTTCCTACCTGCCTGGTAGTAAGAATGTTAGGGCTGATGCCCTCTCTCGACAATTTTCCCCTCTGTCCAAGGAGGAGTCTGTACTTACTCCTGTTATACCTCCTGACCATATTTTGGCTACCATACGTACTAATTTGACTTCTCCATTGGGGGAGGAGATCCTGGCTGCACAAACCAATGCACCTCATGAGAAACCTAGTGGTAAGTGTTTTGTTCCTGAGAATCTTCGAACTAAACTTTTGCACTCTTACCACTATCCTAAAGCCGCAGGTCACCCAGGCAAGAACCAAATGATTTGGTCTGTCACTAGACAATTCTCGTGGCCAGGTCTTCTTTCTGATGTTGCTTCGTATGTTGCCTCCTGCTTAGTTTGTGCACAGAATAAGACTCCTCGATATCTTTCTGTGGGTCTTCTTCAACCTATTGCTAATGGTGAGTGTCCTTGGACACATCTTTCCATGCACTTCATTGTCGAGGTCCCTGTTTCCAATGGCAATACTGTTATCCTTATGGTGGTTGACCGTTTTTCTAAAATGTCTCATTGCATTCCCTTGATAAAGCTGCCTACCGCTCAGGAGCTTGCTTCAATTTTTGCCCGGGAGGTCTTCCATTTACATGGGTTACCCAAGGAGATAGTGTCGGACCGGGGTAGCCAGTTTGTCTCCTGATTTTGGCGTTCATTTTGTGCTCAAATGGGGATCCAGCTTTCCTTCTCCTCGGCATATCACCCTCAATCCAATGGGGCTGCGGAATGGTCTAATCAAGCTCTGGAACAGTTCCTCCATTGCTATGTCTCAGATCACCACAATAATTGGTCTGAACTGTTACCTTGGGCAGAGTTTGCTCTTAATAGTGCTATTAATGCTTCCTCCAAGTTATCCCCGTTAATGGTGAATTATGGGTTTCAACCATCCTTGTTGCCTGATTCATTCATGGCTCAGGGTATTCCGGCTTTGAAGGAGCATTTCCGGCAACTCTGTTCCATGTGGGTGCACATTCAGGATTGCCTTTATTGTTCTATGCAGTGCCAAAAGTTCCAGGCTAATCATAGGCATCTGCCCACGCCTTCCTACCAGGTTGGTGAGAGAGTTTGGCTGTCCTCTTGAACCTTTGTGTGCCTTCTACTAAATTGGCTCCCCATTATGTTGGTCCTTTTCGAATACTCCAACAGGTTAATCCTGTAGCCTACGCTCTTGACCTTCCTCCTGCTATGCGCATCTCCAATGTTTTTCATGTCTCCCTCTTGAAACCATTGGTTTGTAATCAGTTTAACACTGTGTTGCCTCGTCCCCATCCTTTCTTTGTTGACAACCATGAGGAGTATGAGGTCAGCAGCATTATTGACTCTCGTATGTCCAGGGGCCGTGTACAGTATTTGGTTCACTGGAGGGGCTACGGTCCGGAGAAGCGTTCTTAGGTTTCCTCCTCTGATGTTCATGCTCCCACCCTCCTTCATGCCTTCCATGCCCGTTTCCCCAATAAGCCTTTTGTCCTCCCACGGGGAAGGGGTCGTTGAGGGGAGGGTACTGTCAGGGTTTTCCCCTGTTTTGTTTGCCATGTGCTGCTGGCAGCCATTTTACTCACCTCTCTCCCTGACTATGGTGCATTGTGGGGGATGCTGCTCATTTCCTGCACTTCCTTTTATGGCCAGACTGGTGTGCATCATCCATGTGAGATAGGATGCAGTCTCAGAATTGTGATGTCATCACCTCTGTTCAGTATGCTTTTCTTTTGCGTTGTCTCAGACCTGTTTGTGAGAGTTCCTGTGTATTACTTGGCTGCCTGACGTCCTTCCTGGTTCCTGATCCCTGGCTTGTTCCTGACTCTGCTCTTTTTTCTTGTTGCTGATTCCGGCTCGTCTGACTATTTGCTTTGGCTCCTGACTCGGCTCGTTTGACTACCAGCTCTATTTTTGACTCCTGGCTTGTTATTTGTCTTGTGGACTTTTTATTATTTTTTGCTATTAATAAAGGTGTGATTATTTTTGCACTTCTCATCTCAGTCTGATTCCTGGCACCCTGACACTGATCCCGCCTATTACGGTCAGTCCAGCATCGAAATACCAGGCAATTCCTCTCTGAACAAGGAACACAGCAACCCCAGACAATCGTTTCGGCCTTCATTGGACCTTGTCAGTGAGGTGTAGCCATATTCCTCTAAGCACACTGAGCAAGGAGTCCATGTCTGGATTCCCCTTATTCCCATAGGGAGACTAAATACAGAGAGAGAGAAGCACACTCACTATTAGGCAGTCTGATGGAATAATCTGGGTGTTGATATTGCATAGTGCCTACTGTAAAGATTGTTGGAGAAGGGATAATGGTCCGGGGCTGCTTTTCAGGGTTTGGTCTAGGCCGCTTAGTTCCAGTGAAAGATGAGCTTCATGCTCAATGACCATTGAGTGCTTCCAAATTTGTGGCAAATGTTTGCAGAACTTCCTTTGCTGTTTTAGCATGACTGTGCCCTATGTATAAAGCAAGGTCCATGAAAACATAGTTTGATGAGTTTGGTGTGGAGGAACTGGTGTGACCTGCAAAGAGCCCTGATCTCAGCCCAACTGAACACCTCAGGGGTGAATTGAAATGCTGAGCCAGACCTTCAACAGTGCCTGATCTCACAAATGCTCTTTTAGCTGAATGGGAATTCCTACAGACACATGCCAGAATCTTGTGGAAATTCTTCCTAGAATAGTGGTAGGTGGAGAACTCCATATTAATGCCCATGGTTTTGGAATGGGATGTTCAACAAACTCATATAGATGTGATAGTCAGGTGTCCACATACTTTTGACCATATTGTGTAGATAGATAGATAGTTTTTTTTTTTTTAACTGTGTATAATTTTAGTTATTGTTTAGTTTAGTTTTCCTTGGTTAGAAGTACACCCTGCAATCTGAAATTAAACCTTATTAAAAATTCTGTTTAATCTTATACTTGCTGCTTTCCTCTGGCTAGACCATGTCAACTATTTCGTCTTCTTTAACATCTGACAGTTCCCAAGAAGTTAAGGAAGCCATTTTATTTTTGCATTAAATAGACCACTTTTTTTCAAACCTGTCCTCAGGCCTAATTTTCCACATTTTGAGAATATCTGAACTAGAGCACAGGTGAAACAATCAGCTGATTAATAAACATGGTTATTGTACCTGCTCTCATCCAGGGTAATCCAGAAATCCTGGATTGTTAGGGGGGCTTGAGGACATGTTTGAAACCCATTAATATAGTCCTTTAGCATTAAAGAGACAATCTAAATTAAACTTTCATGATTCAGATAGGGCATGCAATTTTGAACAACTTTCCAATTTACTTTTATCATTCAAAATTACTTTGTTCTCTTGGTATTCTTTCTTGAAAAGCTAAACCTATGTAGGCTCATATGCTGATTTCTAAGCCCTTGAAGCAGCCTCTTATCTCAGTGCATTTTGACAGTTTTTCACAGATAGAAAGCACTAGTTTATGTGTGCCATATAGATATAATTTTGCTCACTCCAATGGAGTTATTTATTAGTCAGCACTGATTGGCTTAAATGCAAGTCTGTCAAAAGGGGGCAGTCTGCATAAGGTAATTACAGAGGTAAAACGTATATTAATATAACCATGTTGGCTATGCAAAACTGGAGAATGGGTAATCTATCTTTTTAAACAAATGAAGAAGAAAGGATCTATCTATCTTTTTAAATAAATATTTCAAGCAGACTATATCCCTTTAATACCACAAGTACTAAAAAAATCTGTATGGTTTCTTTTTTGGGAAAAAAATGCAAGATGATCTTGGTGCTGTAACTGTCCCAAAGCTTTGCAGAAATAAAAGGTTTATCAGAGGCTGTAGTGCACCCTTATAATAAGTCTATGCAGCTGCTAAATAAGTCAGCTTAGGATGCAGATATTTGCATTTACTAACACTAAGCAGGAGTTCACAGTGTATATGTATATGACTTTGTGATTGGCTGATGGCTGTCACATGATACAGGGGGCTGGCAAATTGAACTTAATTTTGACATTTGTCAGAGAAAAAAAATCTACTGTTAAATGAATATTCAGAGTAAGTGCTATTGCATTGTATATTTATTATGCACTTGTTGATTTTACAATTCTACCTTATTTAATGGTCCTTTAACATAGATAAAATATGAAAAACATTTTATTTTTGCGAAGATGGCCCTTTGTTTTTGCAGTGGAAATTATATTCCTTTAAGATTCTCAGAAACAAAGATTTTAACTAGATATGTGCACAGGCGATTAGTCTAAAATATTTGTTTAATATTTTTTTAAACTTTTTTTTTGGCCTAATTTCATCCATTTGGTTCGGACTACTATTGGATTTATATTTTTTACAGTTTTTTCCAATGGGAGAAGCTAATATAGGGCTAGTTTACAAGTGAAGCACAAATTAACAGCAAAGGGCTCCAATGCACTTACATATATACGTCTATATATGTAAATGTGTTTGTTATATGTGTATATATGACTGTATATACATATACACATATAAATATATATATATATATATATATATATACATTTTTAACCCCTTAACGACCAAGGACGTGCCAGGAACGTCCTACAAAAAACACCCTTAATGACCAAGGACGTTCCTGGCACGTCCTCTGGGGTTTGAAGGTCTGGAAGCGACGCTGATCCTGATCGCTTCCAGGTGCTTCCAGGGTATTGCAGTGATGTCTCGATATGCAGGCATCACTGCAATTTCACTGCAATTCCCTTTTTTACCCCACCAATACAGAGAGAGACACTCTGTGGCCCTCTCTGCATCGGCAATTGATGGGGCCGTTCGTTGGTGGGTGGGAGCTGCAGCTGGGAGGCGGGTGGGCGACCCCTCGTTACACACATACCGGCGATCGGTCCTCATTATGTGCTTTAAGTCCCGCGATTGCGATGGGGGGGCGTGAGCGCGTGCACGTGCGCGCCGCATTTGACAGCTGCTAATATAAAAGTAATGAGAACAAGGGAGATGGAAGGTGGGGTAAAATGTGCTTGGGAAGGGATCTAGGAGGGGAAAGTGGGTAGGGTATTGAGGGGGGGCAGCTACACTACAGAAAATATAATTTTTAAAATTTAAAAATAAAAAAAACACATTTTTCGGGGCAAATTGGTTACTGGCAGACAGCTGCCAGTACCCAAGATGGCGGCAAATAGGTAGGGAGGGTTAGAGAGCTGTATGGGGGGATCAAGGAGGTTGGGGCCTAAGGGGGGATCCTACACAGCAGTATATGTAAATATTCTTATAAAAAATTAAACATACATTTAATTTTAGTACTGGCAGACTTTCTGCCAGTACTTAAGATGGCGGGGACAATTGTGGGGTGGTGGAGGGAAGAGAGCTGTTTGGGAGGGATCAGGGGGTGTGATGTGTCAGGTGGGAGGCTGATCTCTACACTAAAGCTAAAACCTAGCTTCACTGCTATACATAATACACGCAGCAGCATTTAGCGGCTTTCTAATTACCAAAAAGCAACGCCAAAGCCATATATGTCTGCTATTTCTGAACAAAGGGGATCCCAGAGAAGCATTTACAACCACATGTGCCATAATTGCACAAGCTGTTTGTAAATAATTTCAGTGAGAAATCTAAAGTTTTTGAAAAAGTTTGTGTAAAAGAGAACAATTTTTTTTATTTAATCGCATATGGTGGTGAAATGGTGGCATGAAATATACCAAAATGGGCCTAGATCAATACTTTGGGTTGTCTACTACACTACACTAAAGCTAAAATTAACCCTACAAGCTCCCTACAAGCTCCCTAATTAACCCCTTCACTGCTAGGCATAATACACGTGTGGTGCACAGCGGCATTTAGCGGCCTTCTAATTACCAAAAAGCAAAGCCATATATTTCTGCTATTTCTGAACAAAGGGGATCCCAAAGAAGCATTTACAACCATTTTTGCCATAATTGCACAAGCTGTTTGTAAATAATTTCAGTGAGAAACCTAAAATTGTGGAAAATGTAACATTTTTTTTTAATTTGATCGCATTTGGCGGGCAAATGGTAGCATGAAATATACCAAGATGGGCCTAGATCAATACTTGGGGTTGTCTACTACACTACACTAAAGCTAAAATTAACCCTAGAAGCTTCCTACATGCTCCATAATTAACCCCTTCACTGCTGGGCATAATACATGTGTGGTGCGCAGTGGCATTTAGCGGCCTTCTAATTACCAAAAAGCAACACCAAAGCCATATATGTCTGCTATTTCAGAACAAAGGGGATCCCAGAGAAGCATTTACAATCATTTATGCCATAATTGCACAAGCTGTTTGTAAATAATTTCAGTGAGAAACCTAAAGTTTGTTAAAAACAATTGTGAAAAAGTGAACGATTTTTTTTATTTGATTGCATTGTCCTAGAACAATATTTTGGGATGTTTTCTAAAAAAAAATAGATACATGTCAAGGGATATTCAGGGATTCCTGTGTTCCAATGTAACTAGCACTAATTTTGAAGAAAAAAGTTGTTTGGAAATAGCAAAGTGCTACTTGTATTTATTGCCCTATAACCTGCAAAAAAAGCAAAGAACATGTAAACATTGGGTAGTTCTAAACTCAGGACAAAATTTAGAAACTATTTAGCATGGTTGTTTTTTGGTGGTTGTAGATGTGTAACAGATTTTGGGGGTCAAAATTAGAAAAAGTGTGTTTTTTTCCATTTTTTCCTCATATTTTATAATATTTTTTTAGTAAATTATAAGATATGATGAAAATAATGGTATCTTTAGAAAGTCCATTTAATGGCGAGAAAAACGGTATATTATATGTGTGGGTACAGTAAATGAGTAAGAGGAAAATTACAGCTAAACACAAACACTGCAGAAATGTAAAAATAGCCTTGGTCCCAAACAGTCAGAAAATGGAAAAGTGCTCTGGTCACTAAGGGGTTAAAGATGTATGAGTATGTATCTCAATGTTAAATGGCAAAGAAAGTTTGTAGTGTGGTGAGAATTGAGTAATGTAATGTAATAACCACAACGATAGCTCTCTGCTGGATACACATATAAGTATTCTCACTCCCAAAGACAGTCGTTGCTGGCAGCCCAATAAACGGGGTAGCACACATAGTGCTTTCTTACCCTCCACCATGGACTCCGCAATCCTCCAGAATTAAGTGAACGCTAAGATCTAATGGGACCCCATGTCCATACGGTCAGCACTTGCTTGCTAGAGCCTCTCACCCTTCTCAGCGTCTCCAGCGATGTGCGGTACTCTGGATTGTCTGGCGCTTTCAATGATGTCACTCATGCAGGGAGGAGGAGTGTAATCCCACAGCAGCTTAGTGTGAAACTGACCACTGTACGGAGGTGTGGACCTACTGGAACAAGATAAGCTGAAGAAGAAATATGATCCACACCATCCAGTATTTAAAAGTAACCAAATTTTATTTTAAATCCTTAAAACGATACAGGAAGCTCAGGAACAAACAGAGGGAGCGCAGCACTTGGCTTACGCGTTTCGGCTAACACGCTGTAGTCATAGCCTCTAGGTGTGGATCATTTTTTTTCTTCAGCTCAATGTTAAATCCCTTTGAATGCCTTTTATTTTCTAACACCTGAAATCTCATATGTTTGAGCATAAAATAACTTTTGAGTGCAATATTTTTTTTGAAGATGTTTTTTAAATAGTGTTATTATGAGTGTAACTGTTCTTTGTAATGCAATTTTAATGTGTTTTGCAACACTTTTTAGTTTAGCAAAACATTTAACCAGAGCTCTGAAGTCACTGTAATGATTCTAAAATCCACAATAGCAACAGCAACAGACCTCATCCTCTCCCTCACATACCACAGTACATCGCGTAGTAACAACAAACTTTCAGAAATCTGATGCCCAGGAACAGCACACACTTGCTCTTCACCCACAACCTTACCAATCACTCCACGCATTCTATTTGCCAACACCTTTGCAATAACCTTATAGTCAACATTCAACAACGTAATCGGCCTCCAATTCCTCAAATCTCTCTTATCACCCTTTTTAAATAACAAAACAATCAAACCTTTCCTCATTGAAACAGGCAAAACATTCATTCTAAAAACAAACTTACAAACATCCAACATATCAACCCCAATCAAATTCCAAAAACAAGTATAAAATTCAACAGGCAAACCATCACAACCAGGTACCTTCCCATTCTTAAAACTCCTAACAACCTCTGCAATCTCATCCAGACTTAGATCCCTTTCTAACAAATCATTATCATATTTTTCCAACTTAACCTCAATGTCTTCCAACAACTCATTTTCCAATAAAACATCTCTTGTTTTTTCTTTATACAGCTCACTGTAAAACTCATGAACTTCACGCAAAACACCATCCGTACCATTAACTTCACACTCAACCTTATCAAAAACACTAACAAAACCAGTCTTTCCTTCAAAAGCTTTCTTAAAAAAATATTTACTACAAGACTCATCCTTTTCCATTTTCTCCAATCTTGCCATAAAAACAATTTTCTTTCCTTTTTCATGCATACATTTTTTAATTATCTTTCTTGCTTCAGCAATTTCCTCATGCACATCAATACCACAATTTCTCAATTCATACAAATACAACAACCTCAGATACCATTTATCATACAACTCCCTTTCCATTCTAGCTTTCTCACAGCCTTTCTTAAAAAAAAACCTCTTTATTTCCACCTTCAACCATTCCCACCACATAAGCACATTACTAAAATCACATTTTCTTTCACGCCACCTTTCATACATCCAAACAAACTGACGCTTAAGCTTCTCATCTTCTAACAAATCCACATTCAGTTTCCAAACACCCTTACCATACTTGATCTTCAAATCACAATTCACCTTACACATCAAAAGGGCATGATCCGTAAAGGGCATCCGCTTTAAAGAAAAATCATCAACACATAAAAATTTAGGTAAAAAACAAAAATCAATTCGAGATATTATCCCACCACTATCACTAAAGAAAGTAAAACCCTCCCCTGAAAAAGAAACAGACCCGAAGAAATCCTTCAAACCGAAAGATTTAAGCAAATCAAGTAAAAACTTCCCTGAGCAATCCACCCTACAATCACTCCCACCCTCTCTGTCCCCATTCTTAATAATACAATTAAAATCCCCAACCAAAAAAGTTGGCTCTCGACCTGGCAGAAAAAACTTTAAAGTTTCAAAATTAAGCAAATGTTCTACCCTATTTGGAGAAGCATATACATTAAACAAATGAAAAACAGTCCCACAAAAACTAAAACTAACCAAAAGTACCCGACCTGGGACAATATGAACTACATTAAAGATAGAAAAACTAAACCCCTTAAACAAAACTCCCACCCCCCCCATTCCTATCAGAAGAACAAGACCATACTTTAGGACCATATTCCCAGTCAGCACATTTAGGATGTTCAGAGAGACCACATTCCTGCAAACAAAAAATATTAGCAGAACATACAGATAATAATTTAAAAATTGCAGCTCTCCTTGCTATAGTTGTCATACACCTGACATTAAGGGAAGAAATGGTCAGAAACATCACAAAAATAAATTAAAGGAAAACAAAAAAAATAACATCAGGACTTCTTCTTTCCTTTCTTTTTCTTAGGACTCAAAGGAGATCCTTTAAATCTGCCTCTGTGACGTTCCGACCTCCTAGGCTCCCCCTTGCCAGCCTCATAACCAGTAACTTCAGCAAGTTGGTTCACATCTCTTTTATCTAGATAACCAACAGAAGAAGCATCAGAAAAGTCACCTATACACTGGCTTGAGTCAGAGAGAACGTCCTTAGTAGAGACAGAAGGAAACTCTGAAATTAAAGAGTCAGCATCACTTGTAGTATCTGGATCTGCACCATTAACTACTGGAAGATTCAAATCAGGACTCTCCCATCCATCAGAATCCGCATCTTTTTTTCGCTTGGAGGCAGATTTTTTCCCTTCAGTGTCCATATCGTCCTCAGAACTAGAGGACACAACAGCAGACCAATCAATGCTCTCCCCGTAACCAAGAACAGCATCAGGAGCAGGATCACAAGATGACTCAGTGAAGGAAAAATTCTCTGTCCCAGGAACAGCAACAGTATCATCCACAGAATTGGGCAACAGGGCTTCAAGAACATCTGAAGCAGCTATCACATTAGAAGTAGCAAGATCCACCCCCTGAAGATGAGATTGGGCTTCCTCTACCTTCTCAGCCACAGGAACCACCACAGGAGCATCAGACACCTCTCCGACAGGGACCCCAACTGCAGATTTCTTACACAAAAGAGGTAATTTAGAGTTCAATGCCTCATCAGAGACCTCCTCCTCATTCACAGATGGCTCAACTGCAACTGAAGATGTTTTTTTTGCAACATCAGCATAGGAAGGCTTCACTCTATCAAGCCCCTGCAACATCATCAAAGGACACATCCTGCACAGATGACTTGAAGAGCCACACAGGTCACAGGTCCGGCATTTACTACAGTGGGCAACAAGATGATCCTCCTCACCGCAACTTCGACATCTGGCACCTGGGCAATTTTCAGCAATGTGACCAAACAGGTTGCAACTACGGCAAAAAAGAGGCATGTCATCATAGTATAGGAAACCTCTATTTCCACCAATGGCGAAAGTCTGTGGAGGGTGTTTCTTTCCACCAATACCTAATTCATCTGGCACAAACCGCACCCAGAACCTGCGCTTTCCATTGAAAGTCCCAAACTGATTCTTCAGCTTGCTACCTCCTTGAACATCATCAAAGTAGCGACAAAGAAACAGACGAATTTTCACATCAGTGACCCAAGGGTTGTACATATGTACTGTCACCGGGATTCTTCTCTCCCTCTGCACACAGGCAACAAATTTCATGCCAACCAACTCTGGAGCAGCAGCCACATCAATAGTCCGTTGATAGCAGGTCTGTAAATAATGCTCATCGGTGAAAGCCACATCAAAAATCCCTCTTGAAGGGAATGACTGAACACAATGCAAACTTGCTCTTGGCATCTTCAAAACTCCTTCCAAAACCACCTGCTGGACATGAGCCAAACCAATCTTCTCTCAAAAGTCCTCAGAAATCAACACCCGAAGTGTATGGGGAACATTTGGCACATTGGTAGCCATATTTGCCCTATTGCCTCTTTAGGCTGGATTTCAGAGCGCCTCCCCAAAAGCAGCATGTGGCTGAAGTCCAGGGACAATGCCACAAGGCCAAGGGGACGGCCCTACTACCCAGTTGCTCTATGCCTAAGGAGTAGCCACCCCCCCAATAGCAGCAGGAGCCCAAGCCCCAAAGGGAAAGGACCCCAGGCCGAAGGAGCAGGTCTCCAGGCAGCAAATCTTTCAACAAAGACCATGCACAGAAAACTGCACTTGATCCAAGCCAAAGGCCCAAGAAGCAACCTCAGCTGATCATTTCGGCCTATTGTGGGCCTCGTCAGTGAGGTGCAGCCATATCCCTCGAGGCACACTGAGCAATGGGTCCACGTCTGGCTTCCCGCATCACACTTAGGGAGACTTCCTTAAATGTCATAATTTGCATAAATAAAATAGAATCATATTTATACAATAATAGTCATAATTTAATTATTTTTGAATCTGTTGCTTATATACAGTAGGTCTAGATTATAAGTAAAGTACTATGTATATATTTATTTATTTATATATATATATTTTATATATATTGTAAAATGTATTTATATATATATATATATATATATATATATATATATGTATGTATGTACTACCTGACCTCCAGATCCTATGACAAGGGTTAGATTTATCATTGGTGGAGTGGACATGATTCGCTGTAGCGAATCATGTCCGCTCTACCTTGGCAAATGCCGACAGCATACGCTGTCTGCATTTAACATTGCACGAGAATTTCTTGTTAAATGCTTGTGCAATGTCGCCCACTGCACATTCGCCATCAATCGGTCGCTAGCAGGGGGTGTCAATCATCCCAATCGGTCTGGGATGATTTCAGTCTGCCATCTAAAAGGTGGCAGAGAATTTAAGGAGCAGCGGTCTTACGACTGATGCTTCTTAACTTACGTTTCAGGTGAGCCTGAAACTTCGGGCGTAGAAAGCAGCATTCACTGCTTGATAAATCTACCCCTTTCACTCAAGCGCAACCATTTTGCTAATATTTTTATGCTCCACTTCTAGGCCATAGTTATTTTATTAACATATTAATATAAGCACAATGATGTATTTAATGCTTAATATATTATTATTGTGCCATATACAATCTTTATGAACAAATTATGCATATTTTTGGAAGGGGGCAATCTTTTTTTAAGATAAATTTGTAAAACAAATGAGTCATTAATATATTTACTTAAAACAGGGCTTTAATATAAATATATATATATATATATATATATATATATATATATATATATATATATATATATATATATACAGGGAGTGCAGAATTATTAGGCAAATGAGTATTTTGACCACATCATCCTCTTTATGCATGTTGTCTTACTCCAAACTGTATAGGCTCAAAAGCCTACTACCAATTAAGCATATTAGGTGATGTGCATCTCTGTAATGAGAAGGGGTGTGGTCTAATGACATCAACACCCTATATCAGGTGTGCATAATTATTAGGCAACTTCCTTTCCTTTGGCAAAATGGGTCAAAAGAAGGACTTGACAGGCTCAGAAAAGTAAAAAATAGTGAGATATCTTGCAGAGGGATGCAGCACTCTTAAAATTGCAAAGCTTCTGAAGCGTGATCATCGAACAATCAAGTGTTTCATTCAAAATAGTCAACAGGGTCGCAAGAAGCGTGTGGAAAAACCAAGGCGCAAAATAACTGCCCATGAACTGAGAAAAGTCAAGCGTGCAGCTGCCAAGATGCCACTTGCCACCAGTTTGGCCATATTTCAGAGCTGCAGCATCACTGGAGTGCCCAAAAGCACAAGGTGTGCAATACTCAGAGACATGGCCAAGGTAAGAAAGGCTGAAAGACGACCACCACTGAACAAGACACACAAGCTGAAACGTCAAGACTGGGCCAAGAAATATCTCAAGACTGATTTTTCTAAGGTTTTATGGACTGATGTAATGAGAGTGAGTCTTGATGGGCCAGATGGATGGGCCCGTGGCTGGATTGGTAAAGGGCAGAGAGCTCCAGTCCGACTCAGACGCCAGCAAGGTGGAGGTGGAGTACTGGCTTGGGCTGGTATCATCAAAGATGAGCTTGTGGGGCCTTTTCGGGTTGAGGATGGAGTCAAGCTCAACTCCCAGTCCTACTGCCAGTTTCTGGAAGACACCTTCTTCAAGCAGTGGTACAGGAAGAAGTCTGCATCCTTCAAGAAAAACATGATTTTCATGCAGGACAATGCTCCATCACGTGCGTCCAAGTACTCCACAGCGTGGCTGGCAAGAAAGGGTATAAAAGAAGAAAATCTAATGACATGGCCTCCTTGTTCACCTGATCTGAACCCCATTGAGAACCTGTGGTCCATCATCAAATGTGAGATTTACAAGGAGGGAAAACAGTACACCTCTCTGAACAGTGTCTGGGAGGCTGTGGTTGCTGCTGCACGCAATGTTGATGGTGAACAGATCAAAACACTGACAGAATCCATGGATGGCAGGCTTTTGAGTGTCCTTGCAAAGAAAGGTGGCTATATTGGTCACTGATTTGTTTTTGTTTTGTTTTTGAATGTCAGAAATGTATATTTGTGAATGTTGAGATGTTATATTGGTTTCACTGGTAAAAATAAATAATTGAAATGGGTATATATTTGTTTTTTGTTAAGTTGCCTAATAATTATGCACAGTAATAGTCACCTGCACACACAGATATCCCCCTAAAATAGATATAACTAAAAAAAAACTAAAAACTACTTCCAAAACTATTCAGCTTTGATATTAATGAGTATTTTGTGTTCATGGAGAACATGGTTGTTGTTCAATAATAAAATTAATCCTCAAAAATACAACTTGCCTAATAATTCTGCACTCCCTGTATATATATATATATATATATATATATATATATATATATATATATATATATATATATATATATACATAAACTATAAGAAAAATAGAATGGGACATCTTATCAAATGTACCATCAAAAAAGATAGTGAATCAAGCACTCTTTTAAGCAATACAAATATGAATATTTATTATGGTCACATAATAATATTGCATATCATGTGGTCAAATGTGGGATATATATACCTCAAATTATTGGTGGTATAGTAACATCAGTATGTACATATGATACATTTCAGAAACAACATACATTGCCAATATACATTGCTAAAAACATGTGAGTAACAGAAATAACCCTTATGTTAGGCACATAAAACCTATGCCGATTTAGGTAATGTAACATACCTTTGATAGTGCATCACAACCACTACACCCCAGCTGCACACAGTAACCCCCAGATAAATATCAGGGAGCAAAAACTGGACAGCTTTTATTTAGGAATCTAAGTGGTGCATAATACCTTAAAGGTATATACAGTGGTCAGTACGGCACCAAGGCTATAATAGTTGCAAACAATTATACCATACACAAATCTGCAGATATAAAATGCAAACAAATCTTAATAGAGTATATATGAAAGTTCTTTATCCACCATAAATTGCAACAGGCAGTCTCTACAAACACGGGTCTTGAATTATATGACCCTCCACATTGCGGTATTTGTAAGAGACCTGCTGCATTGAACTATGTAATCTTCCAAGATTGTAAACATGATATGCGTCATTATTATGTGACCATAATAAATATTCATATTTTTAAGTGCTTGATTCCCTATCTTTTTTGATGGTACATTTAATAAGATGTCCCATTCGCTTTTTCTTATAGTTTATGTTTTGATTTAATCATAACGGGTCTGCACCATAATTTTGAAGTTACAATACTTTGCTAATTATATTCTCATTGATATCGACCATTTGTTCTCTATACTATATATATATATATATATATATATATATATATATATATATATTGATTGGAGTAGCCGTGTTAGTCCAGAGATTTAGATATTAAAATAACAAGAGTATTGCATTCAGCAATGATACTTTTTTATTGGACTAACCATACATTTATAAGATGACAAGCTTTCGGAAGAGTGTCTTTCGGAAACATTGCTTCAGACTTGAAAAAAAAAGACATTCTACCGAAAGCTTGTCATCTTATAAATGTATAGTTAGTCCAATAAAAAAGTATCATTGCTCAATGCAATACTCTTGTTATTTTGATAAATCCACATAGACAGAACGACCTAAGTAGAAATAAATATTCACTTATGGTTCTAGAGAATCCCTGCAATGAAAACATTTTAATAAAAACATAATGAATGCATTAATTAATTAATCAATTAAAACATTAATTATAAAATTAATTGATAAAAAAACATTCTCATAATAAAAACATATACATAACTCTAGCCTTTCAGGATAATCAATCAAAATGCATGTGTACAAACATCATATGGCAAATCAAGATTTTTTTGAGAGGAGGGTTGTTTTTTTTTTAATTCCAATCCACTAGAAAATCCAAAAATGTTATTAGTAAAACCAGTAAAATAAGTAAATGATATAACAACAGACCTTCACAGAAGCAAAACATATGTGGCAAAATCAAAAGTAAAACATGACAGCTAATTAGAGTATATCATGCTCATCTGTAGTACATATTCTCATGAAACCTCACACATATCTTAAGGGGCATTCGACAAACATGATGAAATTCAACATACAGAGACATAAGTAAAACAATTCCTATATTCTCGCTTATATGTCATGATTACTGCTCAGTAACTATTAAACTTCTTTTCTTAAAGGTCTTGTATAAAGATCTGGACCGGCTCAAAGAATTTGCAGTTCTGGACAATACCAGGATACCCAGTTTTCTGCATGACCGGGTAAAATATATGCAGTGCCTGGATAACATCATGAGAGCCAATGAGATTTCTGATGAAAATCTAGTGAAGCTTATTGGCTAAATCTGCATTACATAATTTCATAGGAGAATTGTATGTGCCACAAATCTGCCAACACCAACATCAATGTCTTTGTGAACAATAGGATCATTGCACCACCTAAATTAATAAAACACCATCAAACAAATTGTATGCCTGTTTTCTTTTTTATATGTTATATAAATGATAAGAAAATATTTTTTTTTTTTTATTTTAATTATTTTTATTGAGGTACTCACAGTATAAACATACAAAGAAAAATGTCAAACAGTGAGTTGTCATATAGTATCAAAGGAAAGATATACAGCCCAGCTTAGTTTAACCATGGTGTGTCAACTCTTCCACACAACTCTCCAGCAAATAATGTACAGTTAATGACAGCAAAGTTGATATATGGTGCCTATACATAAGGGAACCTATCTAACTTTAGAGGCCACTCTATGTGTAAAATTGGAAACATGTCTGACAGTGAGGGAAGGTAAAATGAAATGGAGAGACCACTCTTGGATCTCACTCTTATGACTTCAAATTTTATAGTTTATTTTTCTGTGATGCTAATTCTTGAAACTGCAACAACAACCAAGAACTATATTTTAATAAACAAACTCTTATCTGGGGACTCTGTGGACCTGAACTTCCAAGGGGCACAAAAAACAAAAAACAAATGTTGGTTACTCTGGAACTCTTAAATATCTACAGTAGATGTTATATTGAGCAGATAACTTAAAAAAATAGAAATATCAAGGAGACATAATGTGTTGTGAATCTGTTGAATATCAAGGAATCTATGTTGCGAGGAGGTTGGTTACTTGTTGCCTGATCTGTGCGCCAGGGCTAAGTTGAAGTCAATCACCAAGTTATAGGAGCTAGGTCAGTTTATTTTAAAGAATCGAACTGAGAAACATTATATGTCTTTGTTAAAGGGGAACCAAATATATAATAGTTTGCTAGGGAACAATGCTATATAGGAAAAGGCCTTATAAAGGTAAAACCAAAAGTCCTATACCCAGTAAGATGTGTTGTCTACAATGCAAAGATATCAGAGTAATTCCCCAGGATTAAGGGAGTAGATAAAGTGAGTATGCCTGTACTGTCTCGGCCGCTGACAGTTCGGCATTGGTAGTAATAGGAGAGTTATAGACATAACATAAACATAAGCCCATAGGATCCAATATCATAATAAGATATCTATTAAAAAGTGTATAAAAGAGTTTTAACTGACCTTAATTTTTCTAGAGTGGGAATACTTGCATCCGTCATGCAATTAACCTATAGTAATGTCAACAACTTAATTAGTTCAAAACATCATACGCCTATTTTTGTATTTGCACTAAATATACATGGTAATTAATACACTAGCTGCCAACGTTGGAGATAAAGGATTATTCACATAGTTCTCAAATTAGGTTGAGGTACCTGCAGCAGTGTCCAAACCCACTCCGTCCCCCAAACCTCAGGCTCTATTGCCGCCAAAAGGGTACTTGTGTTCTAGGCTTGGACAAGCATAACAAACTAAGCTGCCAAATAAAGTTCCCATGGCAGAGATGGCATTATAAGATAACAGTCCCAGTGGTTGTCTGTAAGTGGCTTAAGAGATATCAATGCAAGAAACTTAGCTTTCACTGTCTCCCACACCTCTGCCACCTGAGCGATACTTAGTCCTCACCCTATGCCGGAACGCCATGCCACATCAAGCGCAGCAGTGATATATCCCAAAGACACGGCCAAACAATGTTCCATCATGATGGCCAGGATCTCCATGCAGTCCACCTCCAGGCCTGCCGCAGTCCTACCATCTTGAGTCAGGTAAGGTGGAAGTAAATCGTAGAGATCCATCTTTGGTGCATCAAAGGGGATAGTGAGACTTTTGGTAGAGTGAGGATCTATAAGGTGATTCGAGAGCGCAATATTCTCCAAGTTAGTCTCGCTGAGTATGTCTTTGTCGCTAAATGTTTTCAACAGCTCTAGTTTCTGGCAATCCGACTCCAGTGGTTGTAGATAGCCGAGAGTCGCTGCATATTCTTCTTGTTGACATTTAAGTCCTCCATTAGTTTTCTCCACGGGATCATAAGTAGAGGCCTCGTTGACGTTGAAACACTGATCCACTAGAGAATGTAGCTTGAGGAAATGCTCCTTTAAGAGTGCTCCAATTGCTCCTTAAAGATGTTGCATGTTAGTCCCCAGGATTGGTAGGTAGAACCTGGCTATAGTTCAGCACTTGCTTAGTGCCGCGTAACGACAGGGAGAAAGTGTACCCTGCCGGGGGGTTGTGAGGAGGCCAAGGCCTCAAAGTAGCTACGAGCACTGATGCTAACAGCAATCTTGTGAATATCAAGCTTATCAGATGCCTTGCTTGTAGTAGAGTTCAGATCTACATAGTATTTGTATGGATGATGCTTTTGTAAGCTGATTTTATGAAAATATTTCTAGAAAGCTGGAGCAGCATGCAGATGTGCGACTGAACATGGCCGCTGCCCAGAAGTCCCCATAAGAAAAGATTTTCGTTTATTTATTATGTCCACTTTTCCAATAAAGTAAAGGGACATGAAACCCAAACTTTTTCTTTTATGATCCAGATAAAGAATACAATTTTTAAAAAGTTTCAAATTTACTTCTATTAACAAATTTGCGTCATGCTTATGTTATTCTTTGTTGAAGAGATATCTAGATAGGTAGCCTGCACATGTCTGGAGCACTACATTACAGGAAATAGTGCTGCCATCTAGTGCTCTTGCTAATACTGTACAGAAGATGCTGTTGTTTCAATACTAGGCATACTCTGTGTTCTTAGCCATTCTTCATTCACAGTAATGGGCAACCAATGGGCAATACATAAACAGGTAGAATTATCTCAAAATGGTCATTTATGCAACCTACCACCTTCAGTAGCTTATTTTAATAAGTCTGAAGATGGACTATAGTATAAATATTGTATTGACCTTTTCAAACTCTTACAGAACAAACAAATTACCACAAAAAACACTTATATAAACCAATCCACTGTCACATTTGCAAAGTACCTGAAAACAGTAAAATAGAAATAAAATAAAAATAAAAATGAGACAACTTTATCAGCTCTGAAATAGCAAGATATGAAGTTGAGCTCTTCACAAAGGCAATAGAGCTCCACAAAATGGGCCAAGCAGAAGCCGGGAAATCTTGACCTTGGAATACATACAGCTGGCTCCTAGAGACACCTTTTGTTATATACACGCATTCAATACATGGCAAAAGTATGTGGACACCCCTATTAATTATTGAGTTCAGGTGTTTCAGCCACACCCATTGCTAACAGGTGCATACAATCTAACACATAGCCATGAAATCTGCATAGAAAAACATTGGCAGAACAAGGGGTCGCACTGAAGAGCTCAGTGACTTTAAACGGGCCACCTTTGCCACAAGTCAGTTTGTGATCATTTCTGCCCTGCTAGATCTGCCCAAATCAGCTGTAAGTCATATTATTGTGAAGTGGAAGTGTCTAGACACAAAGTGGTATACCACGTAAAATCGCAGAGCGTTTCCACAAGTGCTAAATCGTGTAGTGCATAAAGACGATCTGCATCACTTACTACAGAGTTTAAAACTGCCTCTGAAAAAGACATGAGCCCACATACCTTGTGTTGGGGACATCATGAAATGGGTTTCCATGGCCAAGAAGCTGTACTCAAGTCTCAAATTAACATCTACAATGTCAAGTATAAGCTATAGTGTTGTAAAGGGCACTACCACTGGACTCTGCAGCGGTGTGAAATGTGTTCTATGGAGGGAGGAGTCAGGCTTTACTATTTGGCAGTCTGATGGAAGAATCTGGGTGTTGCAGATGCATAGTGCCTACTGTAAAGATTGTTAAAGGAATAATGGTCCCGGGCTGCTTTTCAGGGTTTTGGCTAGGCCCCTTAGTTCCAGTGAAAGTTGATCTTTATACAACAAGAAACAAATAAAAAAAATAACAATTGGGTGCTTCCAAATTTGTGACAAATGTTTGGGGAACACCCCTTCCTGTTTCAGCATTTTTTCCCAAAAACAATTTGTAAAGATTGTTGAAGGGATAATGGTCCCGAGCTACTTTTCAGGGTTTGGGCTAGGCCCCTTAGTTCCAATGAAAGGGGACCTTCATACTACAATATACAAAAAAAATTGACAATTGGGTGCTTCCAATTTTGTGACAAATGTTTGAGGAACACCCTTTCCTGTTTCAGCATGACTGTGCCACAAGTACAGTATAAAGTATGGTCCATGAAGACATGGTTTAATTACATGGTTTAATGATGTGGAGGAGCTGGAGTGACCTGCGAAGAGCCCTGACCTCAGCCCAACTGAACATCTTAAAAATGAAATGGAACATTGAGCCAGACCTTCATCAGTGCCTGATCTCACAAATGTTCTTTCGGCTGAAAAGGAATTCCCACAGACACACTCCAAAATCTTGTGGAAATTCTTCCAAGAATAGTGGGGGGTGGCCAACTCCATCTTAATGCTCATGGTTTTGGATGTTCAGCAAACTCATATAGATGTGATAGTCAGGTGTCCACATACTTTTGACTATATTGTGTAGATAGATGGATAGTTTTTTTACTGTGTATAATTTTAGTTATTATTTAGTTTAATTTTCCTTGTTTATAAGTACACCTTGCAATCTGAAATATAATACTCAACTTTCTATTATTTTTTAACATCTGACAGTTCCCAAGAAGTTAACGGTCCATTTTATTTTTACATTGTATAGTCCCTTTAGCATTAAAGAGACAGTCAAAATTAAACTTTCATGATTCAGATAGGGCATGCAATTTTAAACATCTTTCCAATTTACTTTTATCATTCAAATTAGCTTTGTTCTCTTGGTATTCTTTCTTGAAGAGCTAAACCTATGTAGGCTCATATGCTGATTCCTAAGCCCTTGAAGCAGCCTCTTATCTCAGTGCATTTTGATAGTTTTTCACAGATAGAAAGCACTAATTCATGTGTGCCATATAGATATCATTTTGCTCACTCCCATGGAGTTATTTATGAGTCAGCACTGATTAGCTAAAATGAAAGTCTGTCAAAAAAACTAAAATAAGGGGGCAGTCTACAGTTGCTGAGATGCAAGGTAATCACAGAGGTAAAACTATATTAATATAACCATGTTGGTTATGCAAGACTGGGGACTGGGTAATAAAGGGATTATCTATCTTTTTAAACAATTTAATATTTCAAGCAGACTCTCCCTTTAATGTCACAATGACTAAAAAAATCTGTATGGTTTCTATTTTGGGAAAAAAATGCAAGCTGACCTAGCTGTAACTAGGTATGGGCGAATGTGTTTAGATTCAAATTCGAATGTTAGAATAAATGTTATTGTAGAAATTCGATTTACATAATCGAATGTTGATAAGAATAAATATAATTAAAAATTCTATAATCGAATGCTATTTAAAATTTTCGAATGTCACTTTTGATTTCGAATGTTCATAATTAGATCGAATGACCACAATGAAATTTTCAAATATAACATTTGATTTAACAAATACTATTCAGAAGTTCAGTAGTTCATGTGGTAGGGAATAGAGTAAATTGATACATAATAAATAAAAATATATCAATTTCAATATTTCTATTTCGAACATTGCAAATTGGAATATTACATTTAAAGAAAGCATAAAAAATATTATTACAAATATATAAATTTGAATTTTTCTAATTCAAATATTGCATAATTCAAATTGAATTACAAAAATTTGAATTGAATATTACATTTAAAGAAAGCATTAGAAATACTATTACAAATATATAAATTTGAATTTTTTAATTAGAATATTGCAGAATTCAAATTGAATTATTAGAAAAATTCGAACCAAATTTAAGAAAGCATTAGAAATACTATTACATTAAACAAATGTTAGAATGTTGTACAAACATTCAAAATTTGAAACGAACAAAGAAATGTGTTAAAATTTGTTTCATTTTTCGAATGTTGCAAAACATTCTCCCATCCCTACCAGTGAGCAAATCTATCTAGTTTAACTATTTTTGATTATTTGATAAAAAAAATACATTAATTCATTACAGTGATACACATTTTAAAAGGTGTGTTAAAGGACAGTGTACACTAGATTTTTCTTTGCATAAATGTTTAGTAGATGATCCATTTATATAGCCTATCTGCTAGTATATAGACACACACACAAACGTATATATATATAAAATACATAAACGGACCGCACTCTCAGACTGGACAGGGTACACATCCCAAGTCAGCCCTGAAGGCTTACAGGCAGCTGCACAGTTCCCAACAACCCAGAAAGTTAACCCCTGAGCAGCCTGGGTGACAGGCCCAAAGCAAAACGTATACAAAAAATATTAACACAACACACAGAAAGCCTGGCATTCACTCGCAAGCACACAGTAGTATTTGAAAGCACAAATGGGAGAGTCAGTTGCATTTGGTGCCAAATGTATAAGCCCAGGACCAGGTCAAGGTTTCTCCCATCCCGGGTCCCTAACAAAACAGCTGCACAATGCATACTTGCAAACAGAGAACCACAACCCAGGTGTCACAGGCCTGTAAAGTATGCATTGTGTAGCTGATTGGTTATGAAAATCTTATATCATAACAAAATGTTCTTTATTATTCTTTTAACATTATTATTATTATGTTTCTAAAATCTAATATTAATATTGACTTGCTAAGAATAAATGATAATGTCCATATCTAAATATATTGTTTAAATAATATTCATGATTGGAGTCAAACCTGTATTTCAAATTCAAGGTTTTCAAGCAACTCACTTTAAAATTTATAGGTCTAGATTACAAGTGGAGCACTAATTTATCAAAATATGCCCGTTTTAAGGTTCACGATAAATAACCAGCCATTACAAGTGGCAGTAATTAGTGCTCCGAAAAATAACCAGAGGTCAGACCTCTGCTTAATTTTCTAAAAGTTCCCAAAGTGTCTTTATATTGCCGTCTATAGGAACTGTTATTGACATATATATATATATATATATATATATATATATATATATATATAATCATATACATATATATTTACATTTACTGCCCATTGCTGCACAATTTACACCTTTCGCTACACTGGTTCTCATGCTGTGTCTCACAACATGAGAACGAGGCTCCCATTGGAGCCTATGGAATTGCGCTCTCATGTGCGCAATACTTCCGTGTAATGTGAACATCAGGCGTGTTAATATTGAACCTAACTCTTAATACCAGTGTACATTTGCGAAAGCGACGTTTTGCGATCCACGTATAATCTAGCCCAAAATTGGGAGATTTTACTTTTAAAATGGCACTGATAAATTGGAGAATGTGGTTACCAGGTCAGTGACATATGAGTGATTACAATATATAATTTGCAATACGTTACAATCTATACTGTAAAGTGCAAATATGTTAATGGTAATTCACCTTGGATACATTTTTACTTTATTTAATTATTCTTTTCTCAGGATTTTGTAATACCACTTGAGATTTTGTAAATCATTTGCAGCATGCCAACGTTGTCTATTTAAAAGCACAGTCTACACCAGAATATTTATTGTTTTAAAAGATAGATAATCCCTTTATTACCCATTCCCTAGTTTTGCATAGCCAACACAGTTATATTAATACACTTTTTACCTCTGTGATTATCTTGTATCTAAGCCTCTGCAAACAGCCCCTTATTTCAGTTCTTTTGACGGACTTGCATTTTAGCCGAGTGCTTGCACCTAGGAACTCCACGTGCATGAGTACAGTGTTATCTATATAACACACATGAAATAACACCCTCTAGTGGTGAAAACTGTCAAAATGCCCTGAGATGAAAGGCGGTCTTAAAGGGCTTCGAAATTTGCATATGAACCTCCTAGGTTTAGCTTTAAACTAAGAATACCAAGAGCAAAATTGGTGATAGGTGTAAATTTAAAAATTGTTTAAAATTACATGTCCTATCTGAATAATGAAAGTTTGTTTTGGACTAGACCGTCCCTTTAAATTTATTTTGTATTTCACAATGCTCTGTGCTTGACATTTTTTCATTTCCTTTTACCATCTTTATTTGCATGCAGCATCTTGGGCAGAGTGCAGAATTTAACTTTTGAATTTAAATAAGCATAGATTGTCAGGAATTTCCCTACATTATTACTTTTCAGAGAGTACTTCCTTAACATATGAACATAACTCTTCCTTAAAGGGACATAAAACACATTTTTTTTTCTTTCATGGTTCAGATAGAACACACAATTTTAACCCCTTAATGACCGAGGACGTGCAGGGTACATCCTAAAAAAAAAGGCAGTTAACGCCTGAGGACGTACCCTGCACGTCCTCAGTGTGGAAAGCAGCTGGAAGCGATCCTGCTCGCTTTCAGCTGCTTTCCGGTTATTGCAGTGATGCCTCAATATGGAGGCATCCTGCAATAACCATGTATGGCCATCCGATGCAGAGAGAGCCACTCTGTGGCCCTCTCTGCACCGGAGATCGGTGGCTTCCTTCGTTGGTGGGTGGGAGCAGGACCGGGTGAGGCGGGTGGCGGCGATCGATGGCCCTGGAGATGTGCAGGGGGGGCGGGATCGTGGGCGGGGATGACCGGGGGCGCGCACGGGCGCGCGTGCACGATAGGGAGGGGGCGGGTGCGTGCACGGGGAGGGAGCGGGTGGGAACGCTGCACTAATGAAAATATGCACTATAGGATTTGGTATAAAATGTAATAAAAATAAAAATAAAAAAGCTAAATCAGGGGGTGTTGGGTTGGTATGTGGGAGGGAAGCTACACTACAGAAAAAAAACTGTGAAAAAAAAAAAACTGCCAGTACTGCCAGTACCCAAGATGGCCCCCAAAAAGTCAGAGGGGGACGGTTAGAGAGGTGTTTGGGGGGGGGGGATCAGGGAGTTTGGGGGCTAAGGGGGATCCTACACAGCAGCATATGTAAATATGCTATATTTAAAAAAAAAAAAAAAAAACCCAAAGATTCCCTTTATTTTTGTACTGGCAGACTTTCTGCCAGTACTTAAGATGGCGCGGACAATTGTGAGGTGGGGGAGGGAAGGGAGCTGTTTGGGAGGGATCAGGGAGTGTGATGTGTCAGATGGGAGGCTGATCTCTACACTAAAGCTAAAATTAACCCTGCAAGCTTCCTACAAGCTGCCTAATTAACCCATTCACTGCTAGACATAATACACGTGTGTTGCACAGCGGCATTTAGCGACCTTCTAATTACCAAACAGCAACGCCAAAGCCATATATATCTGCTATTTCTGAACAAAGGGGATCCCAGAGAAGCATTTACAGCCATTTGTGCCATAATTGCACAAGCTGCTTATAAATGATTTCAGTGAGAAACCTAAAATTGGGAAAAATGTTACGTTTTTTTTTATTTGATCGCATCTGGGGGTGAAATGGTGGCATGAAATATACCAAAATGGGCCTAGATCAATACTTTGGGTTGTCTACTACACTAAACTAAAGCTAAAATTAACCCTAGAAGCTCCTTACATGCTCCCTAATTAACCCCTTCACTGCGGGGCATAATACACGTGTGGTGCGCAGTGGCATTTAGCGCCCTTCTAATTACCAAAAAGCAACAACAAAAGCCATACATGTCTGCTATTTCTGAACAAAGGGGATCCCAGAGAAGAACTTACAACCATTTATGCCATAATTGCACAAGTTGTTTGTAAATAATTTCAGTGAGAATCCTAAAGTTTGTGAACAAAATTGTGAAAAAGTGAACGATTTTTTTTATTTGATTGCATTTGGCGGTGAAATGGTGGCATGAAATATACCAAAATGGGCCTAGATCAATACTTTGGGATGTCTTCTAAAAAAAATATATAGATGTCAAGGGATATTCAGGGATTCCTGAAAGATATCAGTGTTCCAATGTAACTAGCGCTAATTTTGAAAAAAAGGGGTTTGGAAATAGCAAAGTGCTACTTGTACTTATTGCCCTATAACTTGCAAAAAAAGCAAAGAACATGTAAACATTGGGTATTTCTTAACTCAGGACAAAATTTAGAAACTATGTAGCATGGGTGTTTTTTGTTGCTTGTAGATGTGTAACAGATTTTGGGGGTCAAAGTTAGAAAAAGTGTGTTTTTTTCCATTTTTTCCTCATATTATATATATTTTTTTATAGTTAATTATAAGATATGATGAAAATAATGGTATCTTTATAAAGTCCATTTAGTGGCGAGAAAAACGGTATATAATATGTGTGGGTACAGTAAATGAGTAAGAGGAAAATTACAGCTAAACACAAACACTGCAGAAATGTAAAAATAGCCTTGGTCCCAAACGGACAGAAAATGGAAAAGTGCTGCAGTCATTAAGGGGTTAAACAACTTTCCAATATACTTCAGTTATCAATATTTTTTGTTTTCTTATTATCCTATATATTGAAAAGCAGTAAAGTAAGCTTATGAGTGCGCACGTGTCTGAAGCTCTATACGGCAGCAGTTTTGCAACAATGTTATACTTTAGCAGGAGCACTAGATGGCAGCACTATTTCCTGTCATGTAGTGCTTCAGGCATGTGCACGCTACCTACCTAGGTATCCCTTCAAAAAAGAATAACATGAGAACAAAGCAAATTTGATAATAGAACTAAATTGGAAACTTTTTTAAAATAGTATTCTCTATCTAAATAATGAAAGAACATTTTGGGGTTTAATGTCCCTTTAAAATGTACAGGATGCAGTACTGTAAAGTATCACAATAAGTCTCAGATTATTCCATCTCTTATTTTGTCTTGCACAATGTTGTGGTGTAAGCTGAATATTTGCTATTGTCTAATGTATACAGCTTTAACAGAGAAATTGCATAAACTGCATTGATAAATTATTATTTTTTTAAACTTGCACAGTTTAAACTACGTTGTTGGTCCTAATTGTTTATTTATTCAATTCTTTAACATGAAAAGGAAAGGTAATAAAAAAAAAATGTAAGGTAAAAATGAATATGTTGGTAGAATACAAAAAGAGCAATAAAACAGAAAGTGTATCATCTTCAGCCACATAATTTTCTTATATATCCTCTTGAGGAAACTACAGCACCTTGAACCAAGAAATTTGCTCTAGCCTTGGTTAGACTAATAGAAGTCAAAACTTCAATCAGGAGCTTATTAGTTACGTTGTGTGCACCATATGGGATGCTATTGTTGGTGGCAAGTGAGTACAATTGCTCTTTGGAATGGACACAGAGTATTTTCTATCTATGTGTGTTCAATATAAGTTTAGTGTAGGGTCATGTTCCAGGGCTATCGCTAAATTAATGCTATCAGGAAGGTTATGTGTAAATGGAATTCTTTCCATCTAAACAATTTTATATTTTGCTTCATTTTTACCTTTTTTTTTCTTCTTCCAAACAGACACTAGATTTTCTAGTACGGAAACTAATGCAAGATAAAAAAAATCAAATAGTTAGACTATTGCATATTGTATGATACTGGTGTGTATTTTTTTCTCTCTTATGTTTATAAAGTAATTTTAGATATCAATATAATATGTTAGAAGCATACTGAGGCATTTGTTCACTTGTGACCTTATGTTTACAAAAATTACTCATATTAAATCATATTTGAAACCGAAAGTATATAGAAACCGGAAGTAAACAAACATGACGTCACTTCCGGTCCGACGCTCACGTGTTTAGAAACGGAGCGATCGGTAACACACCATACTAAGAAATTAGTCTTTAGCGTGACAGAACTCCCTATTTTTCTCCAAATTAATGGATTAATACTTAACATTGATAAAAATTGACCAATATAATATGTAGAAGCAAAATATCAAAAACAGAAGCTTATCTCAAAAACGGAAGCATATTAGTAAGAGAAGTTCCGGGTCATTTTTGGCGCCAAAATCAATTCTTGGCGCCAAAACTTCGACAACCCATTGGCTTATGATACATACAAATAGAACCACTATTACTCACCCTTAGATAGTCTTGAGAAAGGCCTTTTTAAGAGGCCGAAACGCGTTGACAATTTGGTGAGCATTATTTCATTCTTTTCTATTTTTTAAAACGTTATTGCACTATGTTATTTTTTAATTTACAGGGATTACCAAAGTTTATATAAAAAGGAAAGCAAAGCCATCTAGCCCAAAGAGTTCATTACCATCATTCATGTGGATACATTCATAAGGAGGATCATATATTAAGAACATTTTTATCACTGAGACTTTCACTTGGATTTCACACTATTTTTTAATCACTAAGACTTTCACCTGGATTTTTTGTACACACTCTATGGTTTTATTTATACAACATTTTTGATTTTCTTGATTTTTTAGTTTTTTAAGCACTTTTTTTCACACACTTTTAATTTTTTTTTTTACTTTTTAGGGGATCTCCCGCTCATATATTTTGTATTTTAGCTTTTATACACCCGTATTTTTTTTCAAGGATTTTTTGAAACACCATTTTTTCATATATAAATTATTTCACTGGATTTCTTCACTGGACATCTCCACTGGACTTCTTTCATCTGACTTTTAATATTTACATATGTATACCTAGAATTTTTATTACTAGACGAATTTCATTAACAGTTCTATTGGACTATTTCCCTCCAGAAATCCTTTAATGTGACTCCTATTTACATATCCCCGTAATTGGTGATATATTTTTTATAACTATTGTATTTTTAATTGTATTTTATTTTTAGTATATTCATTTTAGTGTATTTGTTACATGGATCCATGCTATTTAGTATATGTATAATAAATGTTTTACTATCATTGATTTATCTGTTAAATTCTTCCTTTGCCTATAGTTGGCGCTCTTGGATTATTATCAATTCTTTTCTGTGGTTTTATTAGGGTAAGCTAGATACCCTTTTTCCAGGAGCCATAAGGAAGTAGGCTGAGCGATGTTAGACAATTTGTACAGAAAAAATCCTATTGGCTGATGCATTTAGCCAATAGGATTGAACCCAATCCTATTGGCTGATCCAATCAGCCAATACGATTGAGCTGGCATTTTTTTGGCTGTTCAAATTAGCCAAGAGAATGCCAGTCCAATCCTATTGGCTGATTGCATCAGCCAATAGGATTTTTTCTACCTTAATTCCGATTGGCTGATAGAATTCTTTCAGCCAATCGGAATTCGAGGGACGCCATCTTGGATGACGTCATTTAAAGGAACCTTCATTCGGACATTCAAGATGGCTCCGCTCCGGTTGATTGAAGATTGAAGATGCCGCTTGGATGACCTCTTCTGCCCTGATCGGATGAAGACTTCTGCCGCTCTGGATGTCCACTTCTGGCCCATCGGTGCCCGGCTGGGTGAACACGGCTCCAGGTAGGGTGATCTTCAGGGGGGTAGTGTTAGGTTTTTTAAGGGGGGATCGGGTGGGTTTTGGAGTAGAGGTATGCGGGTGTTGGGTTGTAATGTTGGGGGGGGGTTGTATTTTTATTTACAGGTAAAATAGCTGATTACTTTGGGGCAATGCCCCCTTTTAAGGGCTGGTAAAAGAGCTGATTACTTTTTAATTTAGGATAGGGTAGGGCATTTTATTATTTTGGGGGGATTTTTTATTTTATTAGGGGGCTTAGATTAGGTGTAATTAGTTTAAACTTCTATTTTTTGTAATTTAGTGTTTGTTTTTTTTGTACTATAGTTTAGTTTATTTAATTGTATTTTAGTTTAGATAATTGTAGGTAGTTTATTTAATTAATTTATTGATAGTGTAGTGTTAGGTGTATTTGTAACTTAGGTTAGGATTTATTTTACAGGTAATTTTGTAATTATTTTAACTAGGTAGCTATTAAATAGTTATTAACTATTTAATAGCTATTGTACCTAGTTAAAATAAATACAAAGTTGCATGTAAAATAAATATAAATCCTAAAATAGCTACAATGTAACTATTAGTTATATTGTAGCTATTTTAGGGTTTATTTTATAGGTAAATATTTAGTTTTAAATAGAATTAATTTATTTAATGATAATATATTTAGTTCATTTAATTTAAATTATATTTAAGTTAGGGGGGTGTTAGGGTTAGGGTTAGACTTAGGTTTAGGGGTTAATATCTTTATTATAGTAGCGGCGACGTTGGGGGCGGGAGATAAGGGGTTAATAATTGTAGGTAGGTGGTGGCGATGTTAGGGGGGCAAATTAGGGGTTAATACAATTTATTATAGTGTTTGCGAGGCGGGAGTGCGGCGTTTTAGGGGTTAATACATTTATAATAGTGCCGGCGAGGTCCGGTCAGCAGATTAGGGGTTAATAAGTGTAGGTAGGTGGCAGCAACATTGGGGGGGGTCAGATTAGGGGGTAATAAATATAATATAGGTGTCAGCGATGTTAGGGGCAGCAGATTAGGGGTTCATAGGTATAATGTAGGTTGCGGCAGTGTCCGGAGCGGGAGATTAGGGGTTAAAAAATTTTATTATAGGGTTTGTGATGTGGGGGGGCCTCAGTTTAGGGGTTCATAGGTAGTTTATGGGTGTTAGTGTACTTTATAGCACAGTAGTTAAGAGCTTTATGTTCCTGCGTTAGCCCATAAAACTCTTAACTACACACTTTTTTTGCAGTTGGAGTCTTGTCGGTAGAGGCTCTACCGCTCACTTCTTCCAAGACTTGTAATACCAGCGTTAGGCAAATCCCATTGAAAAGATAGGATACGCAACTGACGTAAGGGGATCTGCGGTAGCCTCAATTTGCGGAAAGAAAGTGAGCGGTTGACCCTTTCCTGCCTGACTCTAAATACCAGCGGGCATTAAAAAGCAGCGTTAGGACCCCTTAACACTGCTTTTTAACCCTAATGCAGAACTCTAAATCTAGGCGTTTGTTTATTAAAAACAGTCTATTTAAAAATAACAAATAGTGGTAAAAAGCGGTATCCAAATGAGCCCCCTCTCATGCAACGCGTTTCTCGGCATTAGAGTCGCCGTTTCATCAGGCATAAGGAACCTCATATTGAACTAACTATTTAAACATTTAGTCAACCAATCACAACACATTTGGCTAACAACGCCCATTGTGGATGTAGTTAACAAACATGTTATTCATAGGCATTAATTAAAGTTGTCATCCAGAGCATTAAAAACAAAAAAGAAGATAGGAAAAATAGTACAACATCAAATATCACATAACAAAATATAATTTTTAACAATCGTAGCAATTGCTGTAATCTATATTCATCCCTTTAATCCCTATTGTGAGCTATTTGAACACAGCTCTTAGATGTGTAGTTGTAAGTATTTATTTATATTTGCATACAAAGAGAGAAGCGCTCTACCAGGAATGAACAACAGCTCATCAGCTAGTTCTATGGTGATTTACCACCTGGAAGCAGCCTCTTTTAGACCAGTGTGCTTTTCACAAAGGAAAACTTTCCTGATGTATATCAGTCTGATCCCGCCAATTAAGGTCAGTCCATCCCCGAAATACCAGGTAATTCTCCTCTGAACAAGGAACATGACAACACCAGACGATCATTTCAGCCTCCTATGGGCCTCGTCAGTGAGGTGCAGCCACATTCCTCTAAGCACACTGGGCAAGGAGTCCACATCTGGTTTCCCCCATCACCCATAGGGAGACTTCCCCAAGGGTCATATTAATTTGAATACAAAGAAAAGCACTCTAACAGGAACAAACAACAGCTCATCAGCTAGTTCTATGGCTATTTACCACCCGGAAGCAGCCTCTTTTAGACCAGTGTGCTTTTCACAAAGGAAAACTTTCCTGATATATTTCAGTCTGGTCCCGCCAATTAAGGTCATCCCAGCCCCAAAATACCAAACAATTCTCCTCTGAACAAGGACCATGACAACCTCAGATGATCGTTTCGGCCTCCTATGGGCCTCGTCAGTGAGGTGCAGCCACATTCCTCTAAGTACACTGGGCAAGGAGTCCACGTCTGGTTTCCCCCATAACCCATAGGGAGACTTCCCCAAGGTCATATTAATTTGCATACAAAGAGAGAATCGCTCTACCTGGAACGAACAAAAGCTCATCAGCTAGTTCTATGGCGATTTACCACCCAGAAGCAGCCCATAGGAGGCCGAAAAGATCGTCTGGGGTTGTCATGTTCCTTGTTCAGAGGAGAATTGCCTGGTATTTCTTACTTGGCGGGATCAGACTGATATACCTTTGTGAACAGCACACTGGTCTAAAAGAGGCTGCTTCCGGGTGGTAAATCGCCATAGAACTAGCTAATGAGCTGTTGTTCATTCCTGGTAGAGTGCTTTTCTTTGTATGCAAATTAATATGAACCTGGGGAAGTCTCCCTATGGGTGATGGGGGAAATCAGACGTGGACTCCTTGCCCAGTGTGCTTAGAGGAATGTGGCTGCACCTCACTGACGAGGCCCATAGGAGGCCGAAACGATCGTCTGGGGTTGTCATGTTCTTTGTTCAGAGGAGAATTACCTGGTATTTTGGGGCTGGACTGACCTTACTTGGCGGGATCAGACTGATATACTTAAGGAAAGTTTTCCTTTGTGAAATGCACACTGGTCTAAAAGAGGCTGCTTCTGGGTGGTAAATCGCCATAGAACTAGCTAATGAGCTGTTGTTCGTTCCTGGTAGAGAGCTTCTCTTTGTATTCAAATTAATATGAGCCTAGGGAAGTCTCCCTATGGGTGATGGGGAAAACCAGACTTGGACTCCTTGCCCAGTGCGCTTAGATTAATGTGGCTGCACCTCACTGATGAGGCCCATTGGAGACCAAAATGATCATCTATGGTTGTCATGTTCCTTGTTCAGAGGAGAATCGCCTGGTATTTCAGAGCTGGACTGACCTTACTTGGCGGGATCAGACTGATATACTTAAGGAACGTTTTCCTTTGTGAAAAGCACACTGGTCTAAAAGAGGCTGCTTCCGGGTGGTAAATCGCCATAGAACTAGCTAATGAGCTGTTGTTCGTTCCTGGTATAGCCCTTTTCTTTGTATGCAAATTAATATGACCCTGGGGAAGTCTCCCTATGGGTGATGGGATAAACTAGACGTGGACACCTTACCCAGTGTGCTTAGAGGAATGTGGCTGCACCTCACTGACGAGGCCCAAAGGAGGCCGAAACGATTGTCTGGGGTTGTCATGTTCCTTGTTCAGAGGAGAATTGCCTGGTATTTCGGGGCTGGACTGACTTTACTTGGCGGGATCAGACTGATATACTTAAGGAAACTTTTCCTTTGTGAAACGTACACTGGTCTAAAAGTGGCTGCTTTTGGGTGGTAAATTACCATAGAACTAGCTAATAAGCTGTTGTTTGTTCCTGGTAGAGCACTTCTCTTTTTATGCAATTTATTTATATTTATTATTATAAGTAAAGGGAGAGTATTCTTACTAAATGCACCTACATTTTCATACCAAAGATATTAGGGATATTAGAACAATAAACGTGCCAAAGTACCTCCAAGAGAAAAAAGAGCAGTTAAGCTCAGTTTTATTCTTTATTAAAAAATGGGGTATGATGCAGACCCTCAAATTAAAATTTAAACTATATTTGTCAAAAGGGAGCCTGGTCTTATATTTTAAAGATCAGTTAAGCAAGGGATTTCAGCACTCAAGACATGGTTTGCAAAAATATATTTGCTATACTAGAGTATCACCTGGAGTTATAAAGGACCCACCCAGAGAAATTATTCGCCAAGACATCAGGTATTGCAGCAATTAATACTTTGTTTATTAATGACAAAACAAGAAATACAAAACTTTTTTGTTTTTGTTTTCTAAACTGCATTTAAAGAAGCAGAAAGTTTTTTAGCTCATGCTTTGTCATTAATAAACAAAGTATTATTTGCTGCAATACCTGATGTCTTGGCGAATAATTTCTCTGGGTTGGTCCTTTATAACTCCAGTCGATACTCTAGTATAGCAAATATATTTTTGCAAACCATGTCTTGAGTGCTGAAATCCCTTGCTTAACGGATATTTAAAATATAAGACCAGGCTTTCTTTTGACAAATATAGTTTAAAATGTATTTATATTTGTGTAAATCTTTCTTAATATATAGTGCCTCGTTAGTTAGCTTGGTGGTTAGCAGAGCGATCTCCTTAATTAAGATCTACAATTTACGATTGTTTGTGGCATGATTTTTTCGGAGATCTAACATTTCCATATGTGTATTTGTAATGGGCCAATCGTAGCTGCTGAATACAAGCCCGTCCTATGAAAAATGTATATGATACAACTAATCATCGGGACATGTGACCACAATTGGCCAATCACGCCCTTTGTTGGATCTAAGCGACTTTATACATGTAGAACAGCAACCATATATATGACTGCAACTAAACTACCCTTTTGGTTCTAATTGTTATGTTAAGTAAACGCCATTTTGGTATGTGACGGACCTTAACCCTTTTGTGAAATACAATTGTGAAAATATGTATTGGCAATGTTTCATGAACTGGTCACATGACGAATATCCACCTATTGTATGAGCTCTATGACCTGCAGTTTGACAGCTGGAAATAGTAGGCCAGATTACGAGTTTTGCGTTATGAGGGGTGTGGTACAAACTTGCCCGTTATTGTCACCGCTCACTTCCCTACAGCGCTGGTATTAGAGGTTTTTACAAACCCGGCGTTAAAAGGCAAGGAGTGAGCGGAGAGCAAAATTGAGCTCCATACCGCACTCCAATACCAGCGCTGCTTAAATCAGTGGTGGGCTGGTTGTACATGCTCGTGCACGATTTCCCCATAGACATCAATGGGGAGGACTGGCTGAAAAAAAACCTAACACCTGCCAAAAAGAAACGTAAAGCTCAGTAACGCAGCCCCATTGATTCCTATGGGGAAACACAATTTATGTATACACCTAACACCCTAACATGAACCCCAAGTCTAAACACCCCTAATCTTACACTTATTAACCCCTAATCTGCCGACCCCGATATTGCCGACACCTACATTATACTTATTAACCCCTAATCTGCCGCTCCGGACATCGCCGCCACCTACATTATACTTATGGACCCCTAATCTGCTGCCCCCAACATCGGCAACACCTACATTATATTTATTAACCCCTAATATGCTGCCCACAACATCGCCGACACCTACATAATGTTATTGACCCCTAATCTGCCGCCCCCAACGTTGCCACGGCTATAATAAACATATTAACCCCGAAACCGCCATACTCCCACATCACAAACACTAGTTAAATATTATTAACCCCTAATCTGCCGCCCCTAACATCGCCGCCACCTACCTACATTTATTAACCCCTAATCTACCGCCCCCAACGTCGCCGCCACTATTTTATATTTATTAACCCCTAAACCTAAGTCTAACCCTAACACCCCCTAACTTAAATATAATTAAAATAAATATAAATAAAACCTACAATTATTACTTAAATTATTCCTATGTAAAACTAAATACTTACCTGTAAAATAAACTCTAAGCTAGCTACAATTTAACTAATGGTTATATTGTAGCTAGCTTAGGGTTTATTTTTATTTTACAGGCAAGTTTGTATTTATTTTAACTAGGTAGAATAGTTACTAAATAGTTATTAACTATTTTGTAACTGCCCTATCTAAAATAAATACAAACTGACCTGTAAAATAAAACCTAACCTGTCTTACACTAACACCTAACCTAACCCTAAAATTAAAGGGACACTGAACCCAAATTTTTTCTTTTGTAATTCAGAAAGAGCATGCAATTTTAAGCAACTTTCTAATTTACTCCTATTATCAATTTTTCGTTCTCTTGCTATCATTATTTGAAAAAGAAGCATCTAAGCATTTTTTTGGTTTCAGTACTCTGGACAGCACTTTTTAATTGGTGGATGAATTTATCCACCAATCAGCAAGGACAACCCAGGTTGTTCACAAAAAATGGGCCGGCATCTAAACTTACATTCTTGCATTTCAAATAAAGATATCAAGAGAATGAAGACAATTTGATAATAGGCGTAAATTAGAAATTTGCTTAAAATTTCATGCTCAATCTGAATCACAAAATAAATTTTTTGGGTACAGTGTCCCTTTAAATAAATCCCCTAAATTAAATACAATTAACTAAATTCAAAACAATTAGCTAAATTACAAAAAAACAAACAAACACTAAATTACAGAAAATAAAAAACAAATTACAAGATCTTTAAACTAATTACACCTAATCTAATAGCCCTATCAAAATAAAAAAAGCCCACCCAAAAAAAAGAAAAAAACCCTAGCCTAAACTAAACTACCAATAGCCCTTAAAAGGGCCTTTTGCGGGGCATTGCCCCAAAGAAATCCCACCACCCACACAACCAACCCCCCAAATAAAACCCTAACTAAAAAAACCTAAGCTCCCCATTGCCCTGAAAAGGGCATTTGGATGGGCATTGCCCTTAAAAGGGCATTTAGCTCTATCGCGGCCCAAAGCCCTAACCTAAAAATTAAACCCACCCAATACACCCTTAAAAAATCCTAACACTAACTCCCGAAGATCGACTTACCGGGAGAAGTCTTCATCCAAGCGGCAAGATGTCCTCAATGAAGCCGGCAGAAGTGGTCCTCCAGACGGGCAGAAGTGGTCCTCTAGACAGGCAGAAGTGGTCCTCCAGACGGGCAGAAGTCTTCATCCAGACGATATCTTCTATCTTCATCCATCCGACGTGGAGCGGGTCCATCTGTTTTTCTCTCTTGTCTTATAATTCATCCAGATTTATCTGTGAGGAAGAGTGCAGCAATCATCTTCATTTAGTGGATCTCCATGAACTCTATGCAAAGTGCTCAGCACTGACCCTATTTTGAAACTATTATCATATTGTATGTATAATCACACATTTGCATATGTGGTATATTTGGTATATTTGATTTAAAAACATTGCCAGATTTTTCATTTTTTCACTGTTTTATTTATTTCAGGACATTTAATTCTAGTATATGCACCCCTCTTTTTCTCCCTTTCTCAAGATAACAACTTCATGTCTATGGAATGCAACAGCTTAAACGGAGCCAGCTGTAAAACTTTAAGAACAAGGTTGAGGCTCCAAGAAGGAGCAGCAGACTTAAAGGCAGACCTGATTTTGACCAAGGCTGGACAAAAAGATTGCACATCTGGCACATCTGCCAGAGGTTTATGTATTAAAAATGATAAAGCAGAAATCTGACCATTCAGGGTATTGACTGACAATCCCTTCTCCAGGCCTTCCTGAAGAAAAGATAAAATTCTAGGAATTCTAATTCTACTCCAAGAGTAGCCCTTGGATTCACATCAATAAAGATATTTACACCATATCTTATGGTAAATCTTTCTAGTAACAGGCTTGCAAGCCTGAATCATGGTCACAATGACCGACTCAGAAAAACCACGCTTAGACAGAATTAAGCATTCAATCTCCAAGTAGTCAGCTTCAGAGAAACGATATTTGGATGAAGGAAGGGACCCGGAATCAGGAGGTCCTTCCTCAGAGGTAGTCTCCAAGGTGTGAAAGATGACATCTCCACTAGGTCTGCAAGCCAGATCATGCAAGGCCACGCAGGGGTTATTAGAATCACTGACACCCTGTCCTGTTTGATACGAGCAATGACTCATGGAAGGAGAGCAAACGGAGGAAACAGGTATGCCAACCTGAAAACCCAAGGAACTGCCAGAGCATCTATCAGAACGGCCTGCGGATCTCTTGACCTTGAACCGTTCCTTTGGAAGCTTGGTGTTCTGATGGGATGCCATCAGATCTAACTCTGGAACCCCCCATTTGAGAACTAAGCTGGAAAACACCTCCGGATGGAGTTCCCACTCCTCGGGATGAAAAGTCTGTCTGCTCAGAAAATCCGCTTTCCAGTTGTCTACTCCTGGAATGTGGATGGAAGATAGACAGCAATTGTGGGTCTCAGCCCACTGAAGAATCCGAGTAATCTACTTCATGGCTAAGGAACTCTGAGTTCCTCCCTGATGATTGATGTATGCCAGAGGTTATGTTGTCTGACTGGAACCTGATAAACTGGACTGAGGACAACTGAGGCCAAGCCAATAGAGCATTGTAAATCACACTCAACTCCAAGATGTTGATGGGAAGAGCAGACTCTTCCAGAGACCAAAGGCCCTGAGCTTTTAACGAGTTCCAGACTGCTCCCCAGCCCAGTAGGCTGGCGTCCGTGGTCAATATCAACCAGAAAGTCTCCAAAAGCATGTGCCCTGAGACAGATATTCCTGAGAAATCCACCATGGGAGAGAATCTCTTGATGACTGATCTAACTCTATTCTCTGAGATAGATCCGCTTGGTCACCATTCCATTGTCTGCGTGTGCACAACTGGAGAGCTCTCAAATGGAATCAAGCAAAAGGAATGATGTCCATGGAAGCCACCATCAGACCGATTACCTCCATACATTGAGCCACTGAAGGATGAACAGTAGCCTGAAGAGAGAGGCAAGAGGAAATGATTTTGTTTTTCCTAACCTCTGTCAGAAAAATCTTCATCAATAGAGAATCTATTATGGTCACTAAGAACACTTATCTTGTAGAAGGGGAAAGGGAGCTTTTTTCCAGATTCACATTCCATCCGTGGGAACGAAGAAAAGACAACAATATCTCTGTGTGAGATTTTGCTTGTTGAAAAGATGGCGCCTGAACCAATATGTCGTCCAAGTAGGGTGCCACAGCAATTCCATGAGAACGGATCACTGCCAAAAGAGCCCCCAGGACTTTTGAAAAAAAATTCTGGGAGCCGTGACTAGACCAAATGGAAGGACCACAAACTGGAAATGTTTGTCCAGAAAGGCAAATCTCAGGAATCCATGATGGTCCCTGTGAATAGGAACATGAAGATACGCATCCTTTAGGTCTATGGTTGTCATGAACTGACCCTCTTGTACTAAAGTAAGAATGGAGAGTATAGTCTCCATCTTGAAGGATGGAACTTTGAGAAACTTGTTTAGACACTTCAAGTCTAGAATGGGATGGAAAGTTCTCTCTTTTTTAGGAAAAACAAATAGTTTGGAGTAGAACCCAAGACCCTGTTCCTGCACTGGAACTGGAACTATCACTCCCAGGGAGGAAATATGTTGTATACATTTCAAGAATGCCTCTCTCTTTATCTTGTCTGCAGATAATCTTGAGAGAAGGAATCTGCCTTTTAGAGGAAAAGTCTTGAATTCCAATTTGTTACCCTGGGATACTATGTCCACAGTCAAGGGATCTGGGACATCTCGTATCCAGACTTGAGAGAACTGAGAAAGTCTGCCCCCCACCTGATCCGATCCAGGATCAGGGGCTAACCCTTCATGCTGGTTTGGAATCAGCTGAGGGTTTCTTTGACTGTTTCCCCTTGTTCCAAGACTGATTGGATTTCCAAGAAGACTTGGATTGTTCCTGCTTGGAAGAATAAGAGGAAGGCTTTCCTCTGAAGTTACAAAAGGAATGAAAATTACTCTGACCTAGGCCTATTTAGGCCTATTCTTCTTATCTTGAGGTAGAAAATACCCTTTTCCACCTGTAATATCAGAGATAATTTCTGCCAAACTGGGTCCAAACAAGGTTTTGCCCTTGTAAGGAATGACCAGAAGCTTGACTTTAGAGGAAATGTCCACAGACCAGGATTTCAACCATAATGCCCTGCGGGCTAGGACAGCAAAACTAGAAGTTTTAGCTCCTAGTCTAATAACCTGTAAAATGGTATCTGTAATAAAGAAATTGGCCAACATAAGATCTTTAACCCTATCTTGAATTTCATCCAAGGAAGTCTCTACTTGAAGAGAATCAGATAAGGCATTGAACCAATAAGATGCCGCAATAGTCATAGTGGCAATACACACCGCAGGTTGCCATTGGAGACCTTGATGAACATAAGTTTTTTTCAAATAAGCTTCTTGTCCATCGGATACTTAAAAGAGCAGCTATCCTCAATTGGAATAGTGGTTCTCCTTCAACTCTGGGTACAGTATACCAAGGGTCTTTAATGGAGTCCGCTACAGGAAACATTTTATTAAAAATGGGAGATGGGGAAAAAGACACCCCTGGTTTCTCCCATTCCTGTGAGATAATCTCTCTAGCACGGTCTGGCACAGGAAAAACCTCTGAAGTGGAAGGTTCATCAAAGAAACTATTAAGTTGACTAGATTTCTTAGGAGTGACAACGACAGGGGTATCAGAGTCATCTAAAGTAGCTAAAACCTCCTTTAACAATACACAAAGGTGTTCAAGCTTAAATCTAAAGCATACCACTTCAGTCTCAGAAGAAGGAATTATACTGTCCGAATCTGAAATTTCACCCTCAGCAAGTCCAGATGTATCTTCCTCATCAGACTTATGAGAAAGGGCAACTTGGAAAACAGAACTGAGGACAGGCACCTCACTTTCTGAATTTATAGATTTCCTCTTGCATTTTCCCTGTAATCTGTGAATGGCAGCTAATCCAGCAGATACCACTGAAGATACCAGGGCAGCAATTTCTGCTTTTAAATAAACTCCACTAGGTGTTATAGAGAAACCGCAGGGCACCGCATGTGACGCCATTGATGCTTGTGACGTAGCAGGAGAAAGCTGAGGTATTATTTTAACAGCATCATCCTGAGAGACATTAGGCTCAAAAATGTTACCTTTATTTTTCAAGGTTTTCTTGACACATGAAGAACAAAATTGCATAAGAGCTGCAATTTGTGCATCTAAACATAATAGGAATGAATTCATGAGAGCAGGATCTTGCTCCATATCAGACATGTTGTGAAACAGTAAATAAACTTGTAAAGTTTCAAACAGTTTAATATTCAATTAAAATAAGCCAAGGAAAAAATACACTTAGATTTTATCTCAAATTAGGATCAATCCCCAGCTAAAATTATGTGAGAAAAGTTGAGAAAAAACTTTTAATAAACATGAAATAAACTTCTAAAATACCCCTCAGGCAACCCACACTTCAATTACTGAGGTGCCTTACCGCTAACAATTAAGACTGGATCACCCAGAAATGGAGAAAACAAAAACTTTTTCCTCAGAAGTAAAGCCAGTCATGTGACCACAACTGCCGAGTTCAAATTACTGCTGCGAAACAGAGAGGAACTAAAAGTAGCTTCCTGGTCCTGAGTACCAGAAACAACTGTTTTTTCAAGCCAGACAGTTTCAAATGTTGCATCGTTTTTTTTTTTTAATATATATTAATTTTTATTAAATTTTACAACATTACAACAACAATAAAGGCAGAGATCAAGTGATATGTAATACAATTAGATTATTGATATGCACATTGATACAAAATAATTTTTTTTTTTTTTTCAGGATGCCCCTAGCTTCAAGTCTCTACACATTTTTGCTAAGGACCTTGGGGTCTCAGAGAATTTAAGTCCAAGTGTATTCAGTTTATACGTTCCCAAGTTTTCAAAATGGGGAGGCATCCGTATTTGAATTCTCAGCAGTTCAGTGCCATGAATGCAATTTGAGATTATATATCCGTGGTATTTTGTCTCATGCTCTTTATAATAAGTAGAAATAGAATGAAAAAGAGAAAAGAAGGGGAAAAGAAAGAAGGTGGTATAGCTTAATGGTGTTGTCATTTTATGCTCTCAAGAATCTGTAGTGGCGCCTTCAAGTAATGTTACTAGTGTTATCTACTGAATTTGTATGATTCCCATATAAACATTAAGTCAAGGTAGAGTGCTAATTGGTTCAGTTTTAAGTAGTGAAATCTTTCTAGCAAAAGGTTTTTTTCTACCAAGGCTATCCATTCTGATATGGTAGGAGTGACTGCTGACTTCCATTTTCTCGGTATTAGCTGGTTAGCTGCGTTGAGTAATATGTGGAACAGATGCTTTCTTATTTTACAGGTAATTTCAGCGGGGTGGCTCAACATTATAAGCTCTGGACTAGGTATAAGTTGGGTGTTTAAAATTTTGTTAATATGTGTGAAAATAGACATCCAGTAAGTTTTGATATTATCACAATCCCACCAAATATGAGAGAGATTACCTTTTTGAGAGCACCCTCTCCAGCAGGATCCTGAGGAGTGTTTATATATGTATTTAATTCTGGCGGGAGTAAGGTACCACCTCATCATTAGTTTAATATTTGTTTCCTTAGCTTGGGCAGAGTGTCCTGAGTGCATAAGATTGGAGAATCTATTTTTCCAGGACCCTGCAGGTGATTGAATATGTAGCTCATTATCCCATTTTTTGGTATAAGAAGGAATATCTGGGTAGTGATGTTGTACAGCTAGTTTGTATATTTTGGAAATTACTCCCTTCACTGCTACTTGGGAAGTACATATTTGCTCATATGATGTAAGTGGACGGGTCAACTCTCTTCTAAACCTATGTGACATTATGTAATGTCTCATTTGGTGTACACGGAACCAAGATGTTAGGAATGGGTGTCCTATTAAGTCCAATTGGGATTTGTCTTTGATGTTGCCCACCTCGTCTAGTAGGAGATGGATAGGAAGGAGCTTCAGGGGGTCTACATTAGAGCTACAATCTAGTGTGATACCTGGCTTGAACTCTGAGTTAAGCAGTAATGTGGTAAGGGGTGAGTAACGGGATGATATTTTATTTGACGTTTTGCAGATTTGTTTCCAATCAGACCAAGTCCCATTGGAAAGTGAGGATGATGAGATGGAGTGTTTGTTAAAAAAAGCTGGGTTCCAGCAGACAGAATGTAAATTACATGTTGTTGCTAGGTCAGATTCAATTTGCACCCAACTTTTCTGGGGAGATGTATCTAGTTTATACCATTCATGTATTCTTTGTAAGGATATGGCAAGTTTATAGGATCTGAGATGTGGAACACCCAGACCCCCTTCAGTAGGGGGTTTAAAAAACGTGTTTTTATTTATCCGTGGGGGCCTGCGTTTCCAGATATAGTCGTTTATAATTCGTTGCATGGTTTCTAAATCTTTTTGCGTACCTGGTATTGGAACAGTCTGAAGAATATATAGGATTTTTGGTAGGAGGGTCATTTTTGTAGCTTGTATTCTACCTAGCCAAGATTTGTTTTTTGGGAGCCATTGGGATGTAAGGGTTTGGAGTTCTGTGATCAGCTTACCATAGTTATATCTACATAGATCTGTCATTTTTGGGGTAATGCAAATACCAAGGTATTTCAGGAACTTAGATTGTTGTTTAAAGGGGCATGTTGATTTCAATATATTGAGAGTGTGAGTTGTTAAATTTAGGGGTAAATATTCTGATTTGGTCATGTTAACTAGCAAGTTTGAAATTGACCCAAATTGTGTTATTTCAGGGATCACTTGTTGTAGAGATATTATGGGGTCTGTAAGGGTCAAAAGGATATCGTCTGCAAAGACAGCCAATTTATGTGTTTGGTTAGCAATAGTTATTCCTTGGATTTGGTTGTTTAAACGTATTTTGATAGCCAGGGGTTCAAGGGAAAGAACGAAAAGAAGCGGTGAGAGGGGACACCCCTGTCTAGAGCCATTGCGGATCTCAAAGGGCTCTGAAAGAGTGCCATTAATCCTGACCTGTGCTGTGGGGTTTGAGTAAAGTGCAAGAATCTTTCGGATAAAAGAATCTGGGATATGGAAATGTTGTAGGGTCGAAAGTAAGTATGTCCAGTCCAGTCGGTCAAAAGCTTTTTCAGCGTCTGTGGATAAAAAAACAGTCGGTGTCTTGGTCTGAGTAGTGTATTCCAGTAGGTTAAGAACTTTGACAGTGTTGTCTTTTGCTTCTCTATGGGGTATAAAACCCACTTGGTCCTGGTGTATAATGGATGGTAGAATTTGGTTGAGGCGGGAGGCCAATATCTTTGCGTAGAGTTTGAGGTCTATGTTCAACAGAGATATTGGCCTAAAATTCGCCGGAGTGTTTGGGGGTTTGCCAGGTTTAGCTATAACCGAGATATTGGCCTGCATCATGGTGTCAGGGAAAGGTGACTCTTCTGTTATGGAATTAAACAAGTTTGTTAAATGTGGGATTAGGAGCGGAGCAAAAGTTTTGTAATATAAGCCTGTAAAACCATCGGGTCCCGGGGCTTTGTTTTGTTTTAATTGTTTTATAGCTTCTAGTACTTCTGATGTCTGGATGGGATGGTCTAAGTGTTTACGTTGATCGTCGTTTAGTTTGGGAATGGGTAGATTATCTAAGTATTTATTACAACATAATATATGGTTTTGGGGGTCTCTGTGAGGGAAAAGGTTATATAATTTGTGGTAGAATTTTTTGAATTCTCTGGCTATGGATTTGGTGTTTTCTAACTGTTTATTATCTGACGATTTAATGGTGTGGATATAGGTTTTTTGTTGTTGTTGTTTTAATGCCCTGGCTAGGAGTCTGCCAGATTTGTTTCCTTCTCGGTAAAAGTTTTGTTGTAGATGTAGAAGTTGTTTTTGTGATTTAATATGCAACTTAGAATTGAGTTTTTCTTGTTTAGAAATGAGCTGTTCTAGAGTGGAATTATCATCGGGGTTAGATTTGTGTTTAAGATCTAAATCTGCAATTTCTGTGGCTAAGAGATTGATCTCTTCTCGACTTTTCCTTTTAATTTGGGCAGCAGTTTTAATAAACTCACCTCTTATTGTACTCTTGTGAGCTTTCCAGAGGGTGCCCACTGCAATATCTGGAGTCGCATTTGTGCAGAAGTAAGAGGATATATGTTCCGTAAATAATTCTTTTTGAGCAGGGTCTAATAGAAGGGAGTCATTAAGTCTCCATTGAAAATCCCTGAGAGGGGCTGTTGGCCAGTGTATGGTACAGGTAACAAGGGAGTGATCTGACCATGTTGTATGGCTTATGGATGAGTGTATGGTATGTGACAGGATTAGGTGATCCACTAGAATATAGTCCAGTCTAGAATAGTTACGGTTTGGGTGAGAAAAGAAGGTGAAGTCCAGTTTATGGGGGTTAAAGTATCTCCAAGTATCATGTAAGCCGAGGAGTTTCAGTTTCTGCCAGATTTTATGCAGGTTTGGTGTTTTGGCTCTAGTAATAGGGTTTGAACAGTCCACTGTAGGGTCAAGGGGAAAGTTTAAATCTCCTGATACTATTAGGGATCCCCTAGCATCTTTAAGGGCTAAGTCAACTACAGAGGTTATGAATTTATCTTGGTGTGAGTTTGGAGCGTATACATTGATTAGAGTTATTGGCTTGCCGTATAGAAGGCCTTTTAGACATAAATACCTGCCTTCTTTATCGCCTATAACTTGTGTCTTGATAAAAGGAATCGATTTGTGAATTAAAATACTAACCCCATTGATTTTTTTGTGTGGATTAGTGCTGTGGAAATGTTGAGGGTAGTGCGGGGAGAAATATTTTGGGATACACTTCCCCCTAAAATGGGTTTCCTGTAGAAATAATATATGCCCTCCTCTTTTCTGCAAGTCTAGGATAGCTATTCTTCTTTTATTGGGGCAATTTAGGCCTTTGGCATTTTGCGTGAAAATGTTTAATTTTTGTCGTGACCGGCTATCCATTAAATTCTAGAGTGTTGGTGAACCTGATATGTATTGATATACGTAACATTCTGAGGCATTCAAAAATGGCAGTTTGAGCTTATATGGGAGAAGAGGGGAATATAGAGAAAGAAAGAGGGGAGGGAATAGATATAAAAGGGAGAAAGAATAGAACACAGTAGTTAGAGACAGCAGTGTAAACAACATATCTCTATCAATAGGAAGACATACTCCCAACTAAGTGAGAACAATAACATTAAAAGTCAACATCAGATAACAATAAACAGTTTAACCTTAACCTTAAATAGGCTATGTTAGCAGCTCTAGGAGCTCTAAGATACAAAATATATAGGTTTACCAGAACCTTTTTCAGGCCAATTTCTTCCTCATAAGAGTTGTGATCAGGCAAAGATATGTCCAAACGAAAGCCAGGGTTTCATCACCCCTTGTCACCAAGTGATGGTGATTCTGATTGTGGGGATTTACGTGTTTTTCTCTGGGATGCCTGTCTCCATTCTCCCCGTTGAGGTAGTGGTGGTGCTTTCCTTGGGTTAGTGCCATCTTCTTGAGGTGTGGAGGTGTCATGCATTTGAGGCCTTGGAATGTCCAGGTCTTTACATATGTTTGGGATGTCTTTAATGGAAGAGCAGGTGAAGCGTCTCCCCTTCCAGAGGACCTGTAGGTGAAAGGGGAAGCCCCACCTATATGGGATGTTAAATTTCCTCAGTAGCATTGTAAGCGGTTTGAGCTCCCTCCTTTTTGTGAGGGTCCTTTGTGATAGGTCTGCAAACATTTGGATTTCAGCATTTTCATATTTAATAGGTTGCTGCTCTCTGGCTAACCTCATCAGCTCCTCTTTTTCTTGAAAATTCGTGATGCGGGTTATAACGTCTCTTGGTGGTTGCCCAGCTAGTGGCTTGGGGCGCAATGCCCTGTGTGCTCTGTCCAGGCTGATTTTTGAGGGGGTGTCCTCTTTTTTAAGTGTACTGAAAAATTCCTGGAGGTATTGTTCGATGTCAGATGGTGAAACAGATTCAGGTATTCCCCGCAGCCTAATATTATGACGTCTACTGCGATTTTCGACATCATCTATCTTATCTTCAAGCTCATTGATGGTGGTGTCTTGTTTATGTATAGTATTTTGGAGTTCAGAGATAGCCTCCGCCTGTGAATCCTGTATATTTTCAAGTGACTCAACTCTATTCCCTATATCTGATATGTCCTTTTTGAGCTCTGATATTTCTTCTTTAATGCATTGCTTGACCTCAGCTACAAGGGAAGAAAAATCCTTCTTTGATGGAATTGATCTGAACAGAGCTGAAGGTATTGTGATGTTATCTGGAACCTGGTCACTTTCAGAATCAGAGGAGCTTTGATTTGATCTTTGTTCTGGAAGGGATTCCTCCATGGGAGCAGTTGTTTTGGTTTCTAGTGCTTTGAAGAAGTTATTTACTGAATGAGTAGTCGCTTTCAAATGCTTAGTGGTTTTGCCAGATTTGCTGATTTTTTTTGGAGACATAGCTAGAATATTTAGTGTGGTATAGTCTAGCTGCGGGCACTGTAGCTTTAAAAGATGTTAGATAGAACTGTTATGTTATAAGGGAATCCTTTATTCTTAGCTATTGTGTGCAGCAGATGAAGGCAATAGAGATAACAGCTACGGTTACATAAGGCTGAGAGTAATATTCCTATTCAACAGAGGCTAGTGGTACAAGCTTATATTCACATAGATGTTTGAATAGGGAGTATGTGGCAAACAGTCCCAAGTTCCATTGCGATTGCACATATAATGCGGTATTTGTAGTGTTCCTACTATTTACCTTTATTGTGGGCTTTCTGCTTAAGCTTCTTAGCTACTGGCTTTAGATATCCCCTTTTTAGAGGGTGCTTTACTGGATTTTCCTTTTCGCTCTTTGATGTATTTTTGCTGTTGCGGGGAGATCGCATCGAAACTTGTTTTTGTAAGTGCGCAACAAACTCTAGCGCAGGATGCGGCCTGCTACGGATCTGCCGTTGCTCTGTATAAGCCTCCGGTTGAAAAAGGGTAGGTGTTGTGTGTGTTCAGTGATCTTACCGGAGCTGTCCTTATATGAAGCCTCACATTCTTGTTGTCTTAGGCAGCTAGAGCTGTGCGGTTATCTTCCGATGAGGTCCGTTACACATTGCGCCTGTGTGTGCTTGGAGCGTCGACTGTGCCGGTTAAACCTTTGCGGTGGGCAAAGTAAGGGCTACAAATCAAAGTCCATGATAAGCGGGGCACATCTTAAGGGTTTATAGCCCAGTAGTGCAAAGTGGCTATCGCCAATTATGTTCTCACTTAGCAAGGGACCAGGAGCTCAGTCACACAGCAGCCATCTCCTAGGCTGGCTAGCTCCGCCCTCAATGTTGCATCGTTTTATTTTAAAGCAAAGGGGAAATTAATAAGCTGCTGAAAATTCAGCCTTACTTTCAGTTTAAACTTGTATTATTTTATCAAGTAAATATGTGTCACAAAATAAAGAACGCTGCTCCATAACCTGTCCACCTGCTCTGAGGCGGCGGACAGAAATCAACCCGATTGAATACGATCGGGTTGATTGACACCACCTGCTGAATTTGCAGGGGGCGGTATTGCACCAGCAGTTCCCAAGAACTGCTGGTGCAATGATAAATGCCGACAGCGTATGCTGTCTGCATTTATTGATGTGCAGCGGACATGATACGCTACATTGTATCATGTCCGTCCGCACAATAATAAATTGACCCCTAAATGTTAGTCTCACACATGCTACAGTGCCTGATTCATGCCCCAGTGTAACTCATACAACAGGATTATCTATGTCCCAATAAAAAAAGCAGTGTCTTTTAATTTGTTAAGTGCATGGTCTCCTCAACTGGAAGAAAAAGCACTTACCTGCTCCGTTGCCCGGCATGTAGACAGTTACAAGGTATGAGAAGACACAGTTCCTCACAGAGAACTTTGAAAAATAAAAAACAGAGTAGCCAACTCTGGCTTTCTAAACTAGGGCAGCAATTCTTAGGAAAATGCAGTAAGTACCTCTTTACAAGTTCCTAACTGCTTTAAAGCCACCATTACCCGACTGCAAGGAATGACGTGGAATACGGCTATACCCCAAAACTTGCTTGTAGATTAAATCAATATTTTTCTTCAGACACCTAAATTTCACCTCCTCCATGCACCGAAGGCAAAGAGAATGACTGGGGGTTGTGGGTATGGGAGTGATACTTAGCAGTTTAACTGTGGTGCTCTTTGCCTCCTCCTGCTGGCCAGGAGTGATATTCCCAACAGTAACTACTCAAGCCGGGGACTCACCATATCTTAGGAAAGAAATCACATTTTCTTAAATGTGAAGAACATTAGAATCTAAAATATTCATAACTATCTTAAGGTCTAACGGGGTGTCGTATTAGCACGTGAGCGATTAGTGTTAGTTTTTTTTGTTTTTTAAAAGCACCCTCCATTGAATTCTATGGGGAGAAGAAGTTAACATAGGCATGATATCCAAAGTCCTGAAGTTAGTGTGCATCTGGATTCACTTGCACACAAACAATTTACTTTAAACTGTTAATATGCGTGTTAACTCGCCCACGTTTAAAGTTCACTTTATGTGATGTTTGCGCATGAGCAAAAAAATCATTTAGCATGTCCCTTGTAATCTAACACATAGAGAAAGAGAACCAGATAGGTTGATAGATACATAGAGATACACACACTTAAAACATGACAAAGAACTGCACTTCACTCTTGAAGTTGACTGGATACACATTTAATTTCCCTGGCAGTCTCAAGGGCTCATTTATAAAGCTGCATTCTGTAGATTCTAAGGGCTCCATGTACTATCTTCTTAACTTGCGAAGCTGTCCGACCGCCTTCGTTACACACGGGCAGCGGATCTGTTGATTCCCTTGCCCATATGTATCATTACACACTCATCGGAGTGTGTAAAGCCCGCCCCTTCAAACGCACGACCAATCACGCGACTGAAGGGGCTGTCAATCAACACTACACTATCAATAAATTAATTAACTAAACTATCTACAATTATCTACAATTAAATCAACTAAACTAAATTACAAAAAAACAAACACTAAATTACAAAAAATAAAAAAAGATTACAAGAATTTTAAACTAATTACACCTACTCTAAGCCCCCTAAAAAAATAACAAAGCCCCCCAAAATAAAAAAATGCCCTACCCTATTCTAAAATAAAATGTTAACAGCTCTTTTACCTTACCAGCCCTTAAATGGGCCTTTTGCGGGGCATGCCCCAAAGAAAACAGCTCTTTTGCATTTAAAAAAAACATACAGTACCCCCCCAACACTACAACCCACCACCCACATACCCCTAATCTAACCCAAACACCCCTTAAAAAACCTAACACTAAGCCCCTGAAGATCTCCCTACCTTATCTTCACCACTCCGGGTATCACCGATCCGTCCAGAAGAGGGACCGAAGTCTTCATCCTATCCGGCAAGAAGAGGTCCAGAAGAGGGTCCGAAGTCTTCATCCTATCCGGCAAGAAGAGGACATCCGGACCGGTAGACATGTTCATCCAGGCGGCGTCTTCTATCTTCATCCATCCGGCGCGGAGCGGGACCATCTTGAAGCAGCCGACGCGGATCCATCCTCTTCTTCCGGCGACTCCCGACGAATGAAGGTTCCTTTAAGTGACGTCATCCAAGATGGCGTCCCTCGAATTCCGATTGGCTGATAGGATCAGCCAATCGGAATTAAGGTAGGAAAAATCTGATTGGCTGATTGAATCAGCCAATCAGATTCAAGTTCAATCCGATTGGCTGATTGGATCAGCCAATCAGATTAAGCTCGCATTATATTGGCTGATCGGAACAGCCAATAGAATGCGAGAATGCGAGCCCCCAATAGTTATTAACTATTTAATAGCTATTGTACCGAGTTAAAATAAATACAAAGTTGCCTGTAAAATAAATATAAATCCTAAAATAGCTACAATATAATTATTCGTTATATTGTAGTTATATTAGGGGTTATTTTACAGGTAAGTATTTATCTTTAAATAGGATTAATTTATTTAATAAGATTTATTTTATTTTGTTAGATTAAAATTATATTTAATTTATGGGGTGTTAGTGTTAGGGTTAGACTTAGCTTTGGGGTTAATACATTTATTAGAGTAGCGGCGAGGTCCGGTCGGCAGATTAGGGGTTAATACTTTAAGTTAGGTGTCGGCGATGTTAGGGAGGGCAGATTAGGGGTTAATAATATTTATTATAGGGTTTTTGAGGCGGGAGTGAGGCGGTTTAGGGGTTAATAAATTTATTATAGTGGCGGCGAGGTCCGGTCGGCAGATTAGGGGTTAATAAGTGTAGTTAGGTAGCTGCGACGTTGGGGGGGGGGGCAGATTAGGGGTTAATAAATATAATATAGGGGTGGGCGATGTTAGGGGCAGCAGATTAGGGGTACATAGCTATAATGTAGGAGGAGGAGTAGGAATTCTCCTGTCTCCACACAGTACCTTTCACTGCATTCCTTCACCCCCCTCTCTTTCCTTCTCATCTTTTGAAGCTCACGCTATCCGCCTCTTCTCCCCTATAGCTCTTCGTGTTGCAGTTATCTATCGGCCCCCTGGCCCAGCATCACAATTTCTGGACCACTTTGAAGCCTGGCTTCCACATTTTCTCTCTTCTAATGTCCCTTCTCTCATCTTAGGGGACTTCAACATACCCCTTGATAAGCCTAACATGCCTGCTGCCTCTAAACTTCTATCCCTTACCACCTTTTTAGGCCTGTCCCAGTGGACAACATCTCCAACACACTGTGAAGGCAAATCCATAGACCTGGTCTTCACAAATCTCTGTGCTGTTTCCAACTCCCTTAACTTCCCCTTTCCTCTCTCTGACCACCATCTATTAACTTTGTCTCTCACTCTACCTGCTACATCTTTGTAAGCCCCCAAAAAACTGCTACCTCACAGGAATTTAAATGACTTGGATCTCACAGACTTTTCCACTCAACTGAGTCCTCTGCTCTCTGACATTTCATCCCTCTCTTGTCCAACCCTCGTGACTCTACAGTATAATTTGGCACTAAAATCAACACTTGACAAAACTGCACCCTCCACTCTTCAACGTACATCAATCACTCAACGGCAACCGTGGCACACTAAACAGACCAGATATCTTCAGCGATGCTCACGGGCCGCTGAACGGCAGTGGAGGAAATCACGCACATTTGCTGATTTCCAACATTATAAATTCACCCTTAAGTCCTAGAACTCTGCGCTCAGCCTGGCAAAACAAGTCTATTTCTCCTCCCTCGTGTCATCTCACGCATCCAAACCCAGAAAACTGTTCTCAACCTTTAACTCCCTTCTATGTCCACCTGCCCCCCCCCCCCGCCCACTACCAACCACACTGCTCAAATTATTGATGATCACTTCAAAAATAAAATTAGAAAAGAGATCTGCACCTCGCACCCCGCAAACCCAGCGATCCTACCCACCCCTTCTATTAGCAAAAATCTATGCTATTTCCCTCCTGTAACAGAGGAAGAAGTCTCTGCACTTCTATCCTCGGCTCATCTCACAACCTGCCCACTTGACCCTATTCCTTCACGACTTATTCCCCCTCTCTCTGCTTCACTAACCCCTACCCTAACTCATCTCTTTAACCAATCCCTCACTGCTGGCACATTTCCTGACACATTCAAGCATGCGTCAATCATACCAATCCTAAAAAAGCCCTCGCTTGACCCCTCCACGCCTTCTAACTATCGACCGGTCTCCTTACTTCCCTTTGCTTCAAAATTATTGGAACGACTAGTCTATAATCGGCTTACTCAATTTCTCACAACTAACTCCTTACTTGATCCACTACAATCTGGTTTCCGCCCTAAACACTCAACAGAAACCGCTCTTGCTAAAGTAACAAATTACCTGTTATCAGCCAAAGCAAAAGGCCATTACTCATTACTAATTCTTCTTGACCTGTCCGCAGCTTTTGACACAGTTGACCATCCTCTCCTCCTAAAAATAATACATTCATTTGGCATCCGAGACACAGCCCTCTCCTGGTTTGCATCATATCTTTCAAACCGCTCGTTTTCAGTTTCCTTTAACAACATATCTTCTTGTGATCCTATGCCTCTCTCAGTTGGAGTACCGCAAGGCTCAGTCTTGGGTCCCTTGCTTTTCTCTTATAGCCTCCTTTTAATTCCAGTACCACCTATATGCTGATGATACCCAAATCTATCTTTCCTCTCCTGATATCTCTCCCTCTTTACTCAACCAGATTTCTGACTGCCTCTCTGCAATTTTCTCTTGGATGTCTTCACACTACCTCCAACTCAATCTGTCCAAAACTGAGCTGCTTCTTTTTCCCCCCTCTTCGAGACATCCGACACCTGACATTTCTCTGATGGTTGGAGACTCTATTCTCAACACCTCACCCCAGGTCCGCTGCCTTGGGGTCACACTAGACTCAGAACTCACATTCAACCCACATATGCAAATGCTTACCAAATCCTGCCATTCACACCTACGCAACATTTCCAGAATTCGTCCCTTCCTTACTCAAATTACTACAAAAATACTTATTCATTCCCTCATCCTGTCACGCATTGATTATTGCAATTTACTCTTAAATGGCCTTCCAAAACACCGCCTCTCCTCCCTCCAATCTAATATGAATGCTTCTGCTAGACTCATCCACCTAAGTCGACGATCTACATCAGCTGCTCCACTCTGCCAGTCTCTACACTGGCTCCCCATACACTCCAGAATACAATTTAAAGTATTATCCCTAACCTACAAAGCACTCAACAGTCTAACTCCCAACTATATTTCCTCTCTCATCGTGAAATACTCCCCATCCCGTCCTCTTCGATCAACCTCTGACCTACATCTCTACACTCCTGTTATCTCTACATCCCACTCCCGCCTCCAAGAATTTGCACGTGCTGCTCCTGTCCTCTGGAACTCTCTACCCCGCTCCATCAGACTGTCTCCACTCTCCAACCTTGTATAGCTTCAGAAGATCCTTGAAAACCCAACTATTCAGAGAGGCTTACCATCTCTCCTCCATCCCGCATCAGAACCAAGCTAATACATGTACATGAACTGCCTGACTCACTGCTGCAAATACAACCGATGTAACAAGCTACCCCAACCTTATGTCTCTGCACCCTAAACCTATAGACTGTGAGCTCTCCGGAGCAGGGCCCTCTTCCTCCTGTGCTAGATTTGTTTAGTCTTGTTATGTTTTGTATTGTATCACAAATCTTTGTCATTGTATACCCCTATCATTGTACCCAGCGCTATGGAATTTGGCGGCGCTATACAAATAAATGATAATAATAATAATAATAATATTAATAATGTAGGTTGCGGCGGTGTACGGAGTGGCAGATTAGGGGTTAATAATAAAATGCCGGTGTTAGTGATAACGGGGGCGGCAGATTAGGGGTTAATAAGTGTAAGGTTAGGGGTGTTTAGACTCGGGGTACATGTTAGGGTGTTAGGTGCAGACTTAGGAAGTGTTTCCCCATAGGAAACAATGGGGCTGCGTTAGGAGCTGAACGCTGCTTTTTTGCAGGTGTTAGGTTTTTTTTCAGCTCAAACTGCCCCATTGTTTCCTATGGGGATATCGTGCACGAGCACGTTTTTGAAGCTGGCCGCGTCCGTAAGCAACGCTGGTATTTAGAGTTGAAGTGGCGGTAAATTATGCTCTACGCTCCCTTTTTGGAGCCTAACGCAGCCCTTCAGAGAACTCTAAATACCAGCGTTGTTTAAAAGGTGCGGGGGGGAAAAAACATGCGTAGCTAACACACCCCTTCTAACGCAAAACTCTAAATCTAGGTGAGTAAATGCTAATTGCACCTGTCAGGAAGCTCTAGCTATATGTATCTTCCATAAAAATAATACAGTACATGGCAAAGGCTGCAGTCTCAGAGTCGACTGGGCATGAGATAGACATCTCATGCCCTTGGTAGCACTCTCACAATGCAAAAGAGGCAGCAATGACTCTTCCTTCTGCTCCTTTCAATTTTACCTATTTTTTTTTAAAAAATGTGTTTATAAAATAGCTCTAAGAAGTTCATAGCAGTGAGATCACAACACCTGTATGCTCAAAGTAAAAGAATAGTGATGTTGTGAATAGTTCGCCGGCAAATAGTTCCCGGCGGACATAGCTTGTTCGCGTTCGCCGCGGTGGGCGAACATATGCAATGTTCGATCCGCCCCCTATTCGTCATCATTGAGTAATACTTTGACCCTGTACCTCACAGTCAGCAGACACATTCCAGCCAATCAGCAGCAGACCCTCCCTCCCAGACCCTCCTACCTCCTGGACAGCATCCATTTTAGATTCATTCGGAAGCTGCATTCTTAGTGAGAGGAGGGACAGTGTAGCTGCTGCTGATTTAATAGGGAAATCGATAGCTAGGCTAGTGTATTCAGTGTCCACTACAGTCCTGAAGGACTCATCTGATCTCTGCTGTAAGAAAAGCACCCCAAAAAGCCCTGTCTGCTTTTTTTTTTTTTCCTGTGTAATCTAATTGCAGTTGCCTGCCTGCCTGCCAGCGTGTGTGTCAGGCTCACAGCGTATACTGTGCCCACTTGCCCAGTGCCACCACTCATATCTGGTGTAACAGTAGTGTACATTTAAAAAAAACAACACTTTTTTCACTGTGAAATAATAGCAGTCAGTTTCCTTCACATGTGTGCGTTTCAGTGCCTGCCTGCCAGGGCACAGTGTCACCCCAGTGCAACTCATATCTGGTGTAACAGTAGTGTACATTTAAAAAAAAACAACACTTTTTTGACTGTGAAATAATAGCAGTCAGTTTCCTTAACACGTGTGCGTTTCAGTGCCTGCCTGCCTGCCAGGGCACAGTGTCACCCCAGTGCAACTCATATCTGGTGTAACAGTAGTGTACACTTAAAAAAAACAAAACACTTTTTTGACTGTGAAATAATAGCAGTCAGTTTCCTTCTCACGTGTGCGTTTCAGTGCCTGCCTGCCAGGGCACAGTGTCACCCCAGTGCAACTCATATCTGGTGTAACAGTAGTGTACATTTAAAAAAACAACACTTTTTTGACTGTGAAATAATAGCAGTTTGTTTCCTTCACACGTGTGCGTTTCAGTGCCTGCCTGCCTGCCTGCCAGGGCACAGTGTCACCCCAGTGCAACTCATATCTGGTGTAACAGTAGTGTACATTTAAAAAAAAAATTGACTGTAATAGATTGAATAGCAGTTAGTTGTCTGCAAGCGTGTGTGTCAGGTCTACAGCGTCTACTCTGACAACTTCTGCCAGTGCACAGTGCCACTCATATCTGCATGCATAATACAACTAATCGAAAAAAAAATGACAGGCAGAGGCAGGCCACCCCGCAAGGGCCGTCGTGGTGCTTTGATTTCTTTTGGCCCTAGAATAATGCCCAGTGTTCAGAGGCCACGTACCCCAAACTCGAACAGTTCTGGCTAACACAGGACACCCAATCTTCTACAGCTTCCACTCGGAACCTTGACGCACCATCCTCCTCCAGCTTATCTTCGGGCACCTCTCAAGTTACCACTCGCCCGCCTGCCGCCACCACCAACACTAGCACCACAGCCGCTTCACTTGATCTGTCAGAGGAGTTATTTACACATCAGTTGGAAGAATGAGTGATAGTGATGCACAACCATTATTGCCAGAGGATGAAGATAACAGGGATATGTCTCAGTCAGGCAGCATTACACACATGGACGTACGGTGTGATGATGATGTTGTACCCACTGCTGCTTCCTTTGCTGAGTTGTCAGATACAAGTGAAGCGGTTGATGATGACGATGCGTCCGTGGATGTCACATGTGTGCCCGCTAGAAGAGAAGAAGAAGAGGGGGAAAGTTCAGATGGGGAGACAGAGAGGAGGAGGAGATGAGTTGGAAGCAGGGGGAGGTCGTCGCAAGGCGCTAGTGGCACAGTCAGACAGCATGCATCGGCACCCGGGGTCAACCAGAAAGCACGCCAATCAACGCATGCTGTTGCCACCACCAGAATGCCGTCATTGCAGAGCTCAGCAGTGTGGCATTTTTTTTTGTGTGTCTGCCTCTGACAACAGTGATGCCATTTGCAACCTGTGCCAAAAGAAACTGAGTTGTGGGAAGTCCAACACCCACCTAGGTACAACTGCTTTGCGAAGGCACATTATCGCACATCACAAACACCTATGGGATCAACACATGAGTACAAGCAGCACACAAACTCAAAGCCGCCATCCTCCTCCTGGTCCAAAATCTTCAGCCACATCAACCACTGCTGTCCTCCTTGCCCCCTCTCAACCATCCGCCACTCTGTCTCTCGCCTTGAGCAGTTCCTGCTCATTTGCCCACAGTCAGGTGTCTGTCAAGGACATGTTTGAGCGTAAGAAGCCAATGTCACAAAGTCACCCCCTTGCCCGGCATCTGACAGCTGGCTTGTCTGAACTCTTAGCCCGCCAGCTTTTACCATACAAGCTGGTGGAGTCTGAGTCATTCAAAAAATTTGTAGCTATTGGGACACCGCAGTGGAAGGTACCCGGCCGAAATTTCTTTGCACAAAAGGCAATCCCCAACCTGTACTCGATTATGCAAAAGGAAGTAATGGCATGTCTGGCACACAGTGTTGGGGCAAGGGTCCATCTGACCACTGATACCTGGTCTGCAAAGCATGGTCAGGGCAGGTATATCACCTACACTGCGCATTGGGTAAACCTGCTGATGGCTGCCAAGCATGGAATGTGTGGCTCTGCAGAGGAGTTGGTGAGACTGCCACGACTTGCAGGCAGGCCTGCTGCCACCTCCTCTACTCCTCCTACTCCATCCTCTTCCATAACCTCCTCGGCTGAGTCCTCTTCTGCTGCTGCATCTTGCTCCACATCAACGGCACCCCCCCAGCTCCCCAGGTACTATTCCACATCCCAGATACAGCAGTGTCACGCCGTCTTGGGGTTGACTTGCCTGAAAGCAGAGAGTCACACCGGACCAGCACTCCTGTCCGCCCTGAACGCACAGGTGGATCAATGGCTGACTCCGCACCAACTGGAGATCGGCAAAGTGGTTTGTGACAACGGAAGAAATTTGGTGGCAGCATTGAATTTGGGCAAGTTGACACATGTGCCGTGCATGGCACATGTGTGTAATCTGATCGTACAAAGCTTTGTGAATAAGTACCCAGGCTTACAGGATGTCCTGAAGCAGGCCAGGAAGGTGTGTGGCCATTTCAGGCGTTCCTACACGGCCATGGCTCACTTTTCAGATATCCAGCGGAGAAACAACATGTCAGTGAGGCGCTTGATTTGCGATAGCCCGACACGTTGGAATTCAACACTCCTAATTTTCGACCACCTGCTCCAACAAGAAAAAGTCGTTAACGACTATTTGTATGACCGGGGTGCTAGGACATCCTCTGCGGAGCTGGGAATTTTTTTGCCACGTTACTGGACACTCATGTGCAATGCCTGTAGGCTCATGCGTCCTTTTGAGGAGGTGACAAACCTTGTCAGTCGCACCGAAGGCACCATCAGCGACATCATACCATTTGTTTTCTTCCTGGAGTGTGCCCTGCGAAGAGTGCTGGATTAGGCCGTAGATGAGCATGAAGAGGAAGAGTTGTGGTCACCATCACCACCAGAAACAGCCTTATCAGCATCGCTTGCTGGACCTGCGGCAACGCTGGAAGAGGATTGTGAGGAAGAGGAGTCAGAGGAGGAATGTGGCTTTGAGGAGGAGGAGGAAGACCAACCACAACAGGCATCCCAGGGTGCTCGTTGTCACCTATCTGGTACCCATGGTGTTGTACGTGGCTGGGGGGAAGAACATACCTTCAGTGAGATCACTGAGGATGAGTTACGGGACATGAGTAGCTCGGCATCCAACCTTGTGCAAATGGGGTCTTTCATGCTGTCGTGCCTGTTGAGGGACCCTCGTATAAAAATGCTGAAGGAGAACGACCTGTACTGGGTGTCCATGCTACCAGACCCCCGGTATAAGCATAAAGTGCCTGAAATGTTACCGAATTACCGCAGCAGTTCCAAAATAAATTAAAAAGTATGCTTTACACAGCGTATAAGGGTGATGTCACAGCACAATGTGAATCTAACAGGGGAAGATGTGAAAGTAATCCTCCTCCTCCCACAACCACGCCGGCAAGGACAGGGCGCTTTACAGATGTGTTGTTGATGGAGGACATGCAGAGCTTTTTAAGTCCTACGCATCGCCACAGCACTTCGGGGTCCACCCTCAGAGAACGACTCGACCGACAGGTAGCAGACTACCTCGCCTTAACTGCAAATATCGACACTCTGAGGAGCGATGAACCCCTTGACTACTGGGTGTGCAGGCTTGACCTGTGGTCTGAGCTATCCCAATTTGCGATAGAACTTCTGGCCTGCCCCGCTTCAAGTGTCCTGTCAGAAAGGACCTTCAGTGCAGCAGGAGGTATTGTCACTGAGAAGAGAAGTCGCCTAGGTCCAAAAAGTCTAGATTACCTCACCTTTATTAAAATGAATGAGGGATGGATCCCGAAGGGACTGACAGTGAGCAATACATTTGACTAAAAAAGGCCTGATGAGATGAGCTGCCTTGGGCTAAAAATGGTCCACACGCTGCTGTATTTTATCTCTGAATGCCGGATGACTTGCGTGACTTATCCGCCACCAACTAGGGTTCAAGCCGCAATGTTTTAGGGCACTTTCTGCCTGGGAAACAAACATCAATTTTTCTGTCTGCTGCTACAGCAGCGGCTGCAACAATACCTAATTTTTCAGGCATGTGTACATGCCTAATTTTTCTGGCCTCTGGTGCTGCACTGTGGCTTCAAAAACCAAACCAAAAAAAAGGCACATACAGGGATTAAACTGATAGGAATAGTACTACTTAACACACCACTCCTATCTGGTGGCACATTAGATTGCACGCGCAGTGCCCCAAATTTGAAGTAGGAGGTCCGACCAAGCATCTTTTTCCATCTCCCGGTTCCTAAAATCGATGCCATATACACGTCCGCTGATAGGGGATGTAACAGGGATTAAACTGATAAGAATAGAACTACTTAACACACCACTCCTATCTGGTGGCACATTAGATTGCACGCGCAGTGCCCCAAATTTGGAGTAGGAGGACCGACCAAGCATCTTTTTCCATCTCCCGGTTCCTAAAATCGATGCCATATAAACGTCCCCTGATAGGGGACGTAACAGGGATTAAACTGATAGGAATAGTACTACTTAACACACCTTATAATAATGCAGAGAGAGGCAATGCAGAGAGAGGAGTCTGAAGAAGAGGAGTCAGACGAGGAAGGTGGCTTTGAGGAGGTGGAAGACCAAACACAGCAGGCGTCCCAGGGGGCTTGTTGTCACCTTTCGGGGACCCTTGGTGTTGTACGTGGCTGGGTGGAGGAAGAGACCTTCAATGACATCAGTGAGGACAAGGAACGGGACATGGCTAGCTTGGTATCCAACCTTGTGCAAATGGGGAGTTTGCGGTTGTGCAAATGGACTGTTTGCGATTGTTTGCGGTGCGTTAAACGGGGACTTTGGTCTATCACTGTGAAGCGGGCATAACCCTTACACTACCTGATCGATACAACATCATACCTGATGTTTTAAAGCACGTTATTCCAAACAATTTAGGAATGTTAGGTGATTTATGCCCTTTATGGATTAAAACCAGACTCTGCATTAACTATGTAATTTTCCATGGGAATTTTGCCATGGATCCCCCTCCGGCATGCCACAGTCCAGGTGTTAGTCCCCTTGAAACAACTTTTCCATCACTATTGTGGCCAGAAAGAGTCCCTGTGGGTTTTAAAATTCGCCTGCCTATTGAAGTCTATGGCGGTTCGCCCGGTTCGCCCGTTCGCGAACAGTTGCGGAAGTTCGCGTTCGCCATCCGCGAACGCAAAATTTTATGTTCGCAACATCACTATAAAAGAATAGTATTTATAATGAGAAAATCAACTATATTTTGCCTATATACAAAATAATGACCTTTATTAAAAATTGAGTAAATTTCACAGTAAAAAATGGAACAAACTTTTATTTTGAACAATATAGCTTAGTTTATTTTTCCCAACAATAATAATCTACCTGATCTTGCTGTACCTCATTTTTCAGAGCACACACTTTTTGTTTGTAATGTAACAAGTTTTATTACTTTGATTGCTGAAGGGACCAATAAAACATACTCTTTTGGAAGGAATATGGGGCAGTGTGGTAAATGGAATTTCTATTTCCAGAACTGCATGAGATAAAATAGTCTCTTATGTATTTTATTTTTATTCATTTGTAAAGGTAATGGGGTTTTTTTTGACTGCCATAAAGTTTATAATCTTTACATAATCTGGGTTTTTTTTTAAGAGTAGATCATGGGATTTTCATTAGCCTAATAATTTGAAAAATAAGTGACATCATTCATTTAAAGTGATGGTAAACTTTCCACTTTTTATAATCAGATCCTGAATGTTAGTGACATTTTAGAGTGACTTTAATTGATCTAATGAAGATGCTGCTGTAACTTACTTTTTAATCTAGCCATACCATTCGAATACCACATGCTTCTGCCGCCCACTTAAAAGTAATATTTTTTGTGAGCTAACGGTTTGAACTGTTCTCCAATCAGCGCTCTAGCTACAATCAGTACTGTAGCTACAATCAGCACTCTAGCTACAATCAGCACTCTAGCTACAATCAGTGCTCGAGCTACAATCAGCGCTCTAGCTACAATCAGCACTCTAGCTACAATCAGCGCTCTAGCTACTATCAGCACTCTAGCTACAATAAAAGTGCCTTATTTTGCAGAGGTTTTCATAGCTATTCATGTGAGCTACAACTATGTCACAAAACATTGTGGCTAATTGAGTCAATATTGATAAAGAATGACAGACTAATGTGCTTAAATGCAGGTTTTTCAATTAACAAACAATGTTGTGTTTTAGTTAGCGCAAGGAGCGCAAACAAGATTGCAAGAATGCAGTGTTTTTTGCTCTTAAATCCACATTACAAGTGGCGCAGTGTTTAATTTACCGCAAATTAATTTGCGTAAACTCATGGTCATGGCCAGCTCTGAGCTCATATTACAAGTTGTGTTCGCTCAAACACAATCACATATTACACTCAAACATTTTACACAAACTCAAAGCTCACGTGAAGAGTTTGGGCTGAGAAAAGAGTTGCACTGCTAAACCACCACATAGCCAACTGCAAATTACCCTGCTAAACTATCAACCCCTAAACCCCCACATAGCGCACCACAAATTACCCCACTACGCTATTAACCCCCTAAACCCCATTGCAAAATACCCCCTAGCCTATTAAACCCTAACTGTCACAACACCCATCACAAAATACTTCCTAAACTATTAAACCCCTAACTGTTACAACCCCCATTGCAAAATACCCCCTAACCTATTAACCCCCTAACCCTACAAGGCCCCTAACCTAAGACCCCATATGTTACATAAAAAAACACTACCATTACAAAAAAAAAACCCTAACCAATAGGACCTATGCTAAAACTAAAATACCCTTAAAAAAAACTCTATTATAAAAAAGATGGCATGAAAAGGGCATCAGAAATTAAGCTCTTTTGTGGGAAAAAAAATGTATCCTAAAAAAAGATGCCCTTTTTTTTGGGGGGGAGGTTGTTGAACTAAAAAAAAAAACACCCATAAAAACTACCGCTTAACCCCAAAAGTTGGTACTCATCAAACTTTATTCCGGCTCATTAGATGCATATATGTTTACATATACAGTATCTCACAAAAGTGAGTACACCCCTCACTATTTTGAAAATATTTTATTATATCTTTTCATGTGACAACACTGAAGAAATGACTCTTTACTACAATGTAAAGTAGTGAGTGTACAGCCTGTATAACAGTGTAAATTTGCTGTCCCCTCAAAATAATTTAACACACAGTCATTAATGTCTAAACCATTGGCAACAAAAATGAGTACACCCCAAAGTGTCAATATTTTGTGTGGCCACCATTATTTTCCAGCACTGCCTTAACCCTCTTGGGCATGGAGTTTACCAGAGCTTCACAGGTTGCCACTGGAGTCCTCTTCCACTCCTTCATGATGACATCATGGAGCGCTCCCCCACCTTCCGTTTGAGGAAGCCCCACAGACGCTCAATAGGGTTTAGGTATGGAGACATTCTTGTCCAGTCCATCACCTTTACCCTCAGCTTCTTTAGCAAGGCAGTGGTCATCTTGGAGATGTGTTTGGGGTTGTTATGTCATGTTGGAAAACTGCCCTGTGACCCAGTCTCCAAAAGGAGGGGATCATGCTCTGCTTCAGTATGTCACAGTACATGTTGGCATTCATGGTTCCCTCAATAAACTGTAGCTCCCCAGTGCCGGCAGCACTCATGCAGGCCCAGACCATGACACTCCCACCACCATGCTTAACTGTAGGCAAGACACACTTGTAATGTACTCCTCACCTGGTTGCCGCCACACATGCTTGACACCATCTGAACCAAATAAGTTTATCTTGGTCTCATCGGCCCACAGGACATGGTTCCTTTAATCCATGTCCTTAGTCTGCTTGTCTTCAGCAAACTGTTTGCAGACTTTCTTGTGCATCATCTTTAGAAGAGGCTTCCTTCTGGGGCTACAGCCATTCAGACAAATTTGATGCAGTGTGCGGCGTATGGTCTGAGCGCTGACAGGCTGAACCCCCACCCCTCCAACCTCTGCAGCAATGCTGGCAGCACTCATATGTCTATTTCCCAAAGATAACCTCTGGATATGACACTGAGCATGTGCGCTCATCTTCTTTGGTCGAGTGGAATCTGTCCTTTGAAACCGCTGTATGGTCTTGCCCACCATGCTGCAGAACAGTTTCAGGGTCTTGGCAATCTTCTTATAGCCTAGGCCATCTTTATAAAGAGCAACAATTCTCATTTTCAGATCCTCAGAGAGTTCTTTGCTATGGGATGCCATGTTGAACTTCCAGTGACCAGTATGAGAGAGTGTTAGAGCAATAACACCAAATTTAACACACTTGCTCCCCATTCACACCTGAGACCTTGTAACACTAACGAGTCACATGACACCGGGGAGGGAAAATGGTTAATTGGGCATAATTTGGACATTTCCACTTAGGAGTATACTTACTTTTGTTGCCAACGGTTTAAACATTAATGGCTGTGTGTAGAGTTATTTCGAGGGGACAGCAAATTTACACAGTTATACAGGCTGTACACTCACAACTTTACATTGTAGCAAAGTATCATTTCTTCAGTGTGGTCACATGAAAAGATATAATAAAATATTTACAAAAATGTGAGGGGTGTACTCACTTTTGTAAGATACTGTATGTATTTATGTGTTTATATGGATATTTATTTATGGAAATACATATATAGACATAAAAATAGCTAAATACATCTGTACACACATATATACATACACACACACACACACACACACATAACAGACGTCGGAAGAAGAGGATGCTCCACGCTGGATGTCTTGAAAATAGAGCCGCTCCATGCCAGATGGATGAAGATAGAAAATGCCATCTAGATGAAGACTTTTGCACGCTTGGAGGAAGACTTCGGCCCGCTTGGATGAAGACTTCTGCCGGCTTCGCTGAGGACTTCTGCCGATTGGATGAGGATGGGTGTCCGGTCTTGGAAAACTGTAAGTGGGATTAGTGTTAGGTTTTTTAAGGGTTTATTGGGTGGGTTTTATTTTTATGTTAGGGACTTTGGGCTGAAAAAGAGCTAAATGCCCTTTTAAGGGCAATGCCCATACAAATGCCCTTTTCAGGGCAATGGTGAGCTTAGGTTTTTTAGATAGGTTTTTATTTGAGGGATTTGGTTGTGTGGGTGGTGGGTTTTACTGTTGGGGGGGTGTTTGTATTTTATTTTACAGGTAAAAGAGCTGATTTCTTTGGGGCAATGCCCCGCAAAAGGCCCTTTTAAAGATTATTGGTAGTTTATTGTAGGCTAGAGTTTTTTTTTTTTTTTTTTGGGGGGGACTTTTTTATTTTGATAGGGCTATTAGATTAGGTGTAATTAGTTTAAATATCTGATAATCTATTTTTTATTTTGTGTAATTTAGTGTTTTTTATTTTGTGTAACTTAGTGTTTTTTATTTTGTGTAACTTAGTTGTTGTTTTTTGTAACTTAGTAATTCTTTATGGTAGATTTAAATAACTTGAGTAGGGTTAGGTTTTTAAATATGTAATATAGTTAATTTAATTTTTAGTTTAATGTAATTTTAGTATAATAGTTAGGGTAGGTTAATTAATAGTTTAATATAGTTTAATGTAATTGTAGTATAATAGCTGGGGTAAGTAAATTATTAGTTTAATATAGTTTATTTTAACTCTAAAGGAAAGTTTAAATATATTATAAGATAGGGATGAGTTAATATTTAATGTAAAGTTAGCAGGTTGTTAGGTTTAGGGGTTAATAGCTTAATTTAGTTTATGGCGATGTGGGGGGCTGGCGGTTTAGGGGTTAATAGGTTTAGTAAGTGGTAGTAATGTGGGAGGCCAGGGGTTTAGGGGTAATACATTTTTTTAGTTGCTGTGGGCTCCGGGAGCAGAGTGATAGGGGTTAATAACTTTATTAGAGTTGCGGTGGGCTCCGGGAGCGGGGGCATAGGGGTTAATAACTTTATTAGAGTTGCGGTGGGCTCCGGGAGCGGAGGGATAGGGGTTAATAACTTTATTAGAGTTGCGGTGCTTTCCGGGCCCGGGGGGATAGGGGTTAATAACTTTATTAGAGTTGCAGTGGGCTCCGGGAGAGGAGGGATAGGGGTTAATAACTTTATTTAGTTGCAGCGGATTCTGGGAGCGGCGGGATAGGGGTTAAACATTTTAGTATAGTGGCGGTGTTTACTGACAGGGTATAAATAAAGTTGAGAAAAAGCCAAATAGCAGCAAGATCGATGACTGTTAGTTAACGACAGTCCACTGCTCATCGCCCCGTACTTTCAGGTCCGCAGCCGCGATGTTAGGCGAGCGTATTGGTCCCGGCGAATGCAGCACAGTTTACGGCTTGATAGATAGGCCTCTATAGCTTTAACATTTTATTAAATGCTTGTGTTTTTTAGTTTTTGAAATAAGCATGCTCAAAAACTTTTAACATTGTAAAAAAACAGCCAAGATACTCTTTTTCAAAGGAGACCAAAAAGAGAGTATTTTAATATGCATTCTTTTTTCTTTTTGTTTTTATAAAATATGGATACTTCTCTGCCAAAAAGATACCTTATTTTTATGTTTGCAGGGTGTGTCATTTTTCACCAATTAGCTGTTGAGGAGTTCCTTATCAGCCAGTGAGCTCCAATTCTACAGGGCAGTTGGATATTTCTTGTTAGCTTTAAAATTAAATAAATAGCTTTAGAGGGGCTGTAAAGTTAAAATTAAACTTAAAGGGACAGTCTACTCCCGAATTATAATTATTGAAAAAGATAGATAATCCCTTTATTGCCTATTCCCCAGTTTTGCATAACCAACATGGTTATATTAATATACTTTTTACCTCTGTGAATGGAACAGCCAATAGAATGCAAGCTCAATCCTATTGGCTGATTGCATCAGCCAATAGGATTTTTTACCCTTTAATTCCGATTGGCTGATAGAATTCTATCAGCCAATCAGAATTCAAGGGACGCCATCTTGGATGACGTCATTTAAAGGAACCTTCAGTATACGGCTTTTAAGGGCAATGCCCATCCAAATGCCCTTTTCAGGGCAATGGGGACCTTAGGTTTTTTAGATAGGATTTTATTTGGGGGGTTTTGTTGTGTGGGTGGTGGGTTTTACTGTTGGGGGGTTGTTTGTATTTTATTTTAAAGGTAAAAGAGCTGATTTCTTTGGGGCAATGCCCCGCAAAAGGCCCTTTTAAGGGCTATTGGCAGGTTAGTTTAGGCTTTTTTATTTTGATAGGGCTATTAGATTAGGTGTAATTAGTTTAAATATTTGATCATTTCTTTTTTATTTTGTGTAATTTAGTGTTTCTTTTTTTTGTAATTTAGTTAATTGTATTTAATTAATGTAATTTATTTAATTGTAGTGTAATGTTAGGTGTTAGTGTGAGGCAGGTTAGGTTTTATTTTACAGGTAAATTTGTATTTATTTTAACAAGATAGTTAGTAAATAGTTAATAACTATTTACTAACTAGTCTACCTAGTTAAAATAAATACAAACTTAGCTGTGAAATAAAAATAAAACCTAAGATAGCTACAATGTAACTATTAGTTATATTGTAGCTAGCTTAGGGTTTATTTTACAGGTAAGTATTTAGTTTTAAATAGGAATTATTTAGTTAATTATAGTAATTTTTATTTAGATTTATTTTAATTATATTAAAGTTAGGGGTGTTAGGGTTAGACTTAGGGTTAAGTTTAGGGGTTAATAACTTTAGTATAGTCGCGGCGGTGACGTTGGGGCAGCAGATTAGGGGTTAATAATATTTAACTAGTGTTTGCGATGCAGGAGTGCAGCGGTTTAGGGGTTAATATGTTTATTATAGTGGCGGCGATATCCGGAGCGGCAGATTAGGGGTTCATATTTTTATTATAGTGTTTGCGATGCGGGAGGGCCTCGGTTTAGGGGTTAATAGGTAGTTTATGGGTGTTAGTGTACTTTGTAACACTTAAGTTATGAGTTTTATGCTACAGCTTTGTAACGTAAAACTCATAACTACTGACTTTAGATGGCGGAACGAATCTTGTCGGTATAGGCTGTACCGCTCACTTTTTGGCCTCCAAGGCAAAACTCGTAATACCGGCGCTATGGAAGTCCCATTGAAAAAGGAATTTTTGAAAGATGCGGTAGTTACGTTGCGTTACGGCCAAAAAAGTGTGCGGTACAGCTATACCTACAAAATTCCTAATAGCATCGGTAGTGAAAAAACAGCGTTATGAGCCATAACGCAAAACTCGTAATCTATCCGTCTATATCTTAACCATTTTTCATGCATAAGACATAAAAAACATGTGTTTTTTTCAGCAGGTTTTTTTTTTTTTTTTTTAAGCTTTTATTTATAACCAACAATGCAGACATACACAAGTCATGGTTTTCTACCACGCAAGGTAGGAATAAACATAAACATATGTGGCAAGATACAGATTAGAATCTTCAAAAAAAAAAAAAAAAAATCAACAAGACCTTATGCGTACAGTAAATGTAACCTGTTGTAGACCATGTTCATGGCCTATTAACATTCTTCCCTAAAAGTCTACACTGTTGGGAGCTTTCTCTTTATTGCTAAAGTATATGAGAGAAATGATATAAACTGAGATTAGCAAAATGAATGGTCATTTTTGGACCTGCAAGTATAGAATAGTTATTAATTGGTAAGGCAAACAATAACAAGAGCAAATACAAATTTTTGCTGTGAAAATATGTGATAAAATCTGCAGGTAATTACTGTAGTGAAATATGTGGGTATACTACATTAAATTCTGAGACACTACAATTGAACAGTGTAATCAAGGAAGTTTGAAACAGTCTAGCAGGCCTAATAAGAAGGAGATAGATATGGTCAACGTTATGCTACCCTGCTGATTATATGTACAAGAAAGGTAAATAGGGTGCGGTATAGACAAGACAAACTGCTTTATTAACCCTCCTAAATAAGGAGGTATCTTATGTGAGAATGTGGGGGGGGAGGTGGTAGTTAGTATATACTAAACAAGGTAAATCTTAGAGATGCGCATATAGATATATACAAAAAACAAAAGAAAATAACCCAGATAAAAGATGAATAAAAAGTGCAAGGTGAGTTGTTGCGCCCTAACTTAAGGTAGGTAGACTGGTAGGTAGACTGCAAAAAAAAAGTTAAGAGTCATGTCTATGTAAGTGAATGAATTAGTTGAATTAACACTGATGCTGTATCACACATAAAGAGACCTGGGGGTATATCTGTCTAAAAAGGCTTATCAGGGAGGGATTGATCATACTATGTTTAAAGCCAAAAACAGAGATACATATATCATGTAGATGTAGCTGAGGAGCAAATGGTAAATAATTAACTACAGACACTTTAGGTACATACTGAGGACTAGTCTTAGTCAGAATTTTGAGGAGCCAGCATGGAATATTTCAAACATTTTTAAGTGAATTGATTTATAGGACCCTGCCTCGGCCGCTGGCAGACCCTACTATCAAAAGCTTATTATGGTGATATGTAAGAATTAAATATGGTGTCCCCAATCTGTAAAAAAAACAAAGGGATAAGATTGACTGCGCCATTCAGAAGAAGAAGAAGAAGTTAGTAGTGGTATTAATGACAGATCCAAACCTATAAGATAGGTTGCCTCATGTATATATCCTAAGAAATATTAACACACATACACATATATCAGTCGTATAAAAAACTGTGGCCCTCATAGTAGTGGTAGAGTGTAATACAAAGTAAATGTGGACTAAGTGCACCTTACATTGATAAGCTGCTGCCGCTCGTATTTTGTTATGAACAGACTAAGTAAAGAACCAATACCTACAGCCAACCTTAAATAATGGTTTGATATTCTGGAGCAGCAGACACTCAAAGTGTATAAGTTAATATATAAGAGCAAAGTGATAACATAGAGATGTTAGGTTCCTAACAAATCTGGGAGATAATACGATAATTGCTAACTGAGGCCAGAACAATCAGCCCCACAGACACACATGCGGCATTTTAAATAAGACAGAGTATACACATCTTGAGCATAACAATATGAATGCGGGTGCAAATTTAAGGTAAGCGGATCGCTATAACAAAATGTCCAGAGTATTAATCATCAGTTAATGGTCAGTAATAGCGCCAGCACTTTAAAGCGCTCTGGAGTTCACTGAGCTACTCACAGCAAAAAATAAGTCTCTAACCCACACCAACTCGCCGTGTTGCGCTAGGTGTGAGCTGTGTGCTAAGTTCCCAATCCTTGAAACATGGGCCATGCTGGATAAGACTCTCCGGACACTACTACACGTATAAGGTGAGAGTCTCTTTGGGATGCTGATGCTGCTCCGTCGGGTCGGTCTGTCCACTCTGGTCTCCTGAAGACACAGCCAGCCCCGATGCAGGGCACTAGATATTTCACTTCTAATCCGCACGCAGCTACATCGGGTGGTTCACCAGCTGGGCTGACGCTATACAGGGGCTGAGGACTCTTAGGCTGCATATTCTGCAGTCCCACAGATTCACTATCCTCGAGAGCAGGCTGAACAGAGTAGGTAGTATGAGGTGAAAGTATCGCTGCTGGTTGTTGAGGCTCCGTGTCAGGCTGGCATCTGAACGCACCTTTACACGCCTCCTATGCATTTGCACCAAAATGTTCTCAGCGTCCTCCATGGTGAGAGAGAATAGCAGTCCCCTAAGGTAGGGGCTATAGATAGAATCTCTCGGTTAGTCCCACTCTCAAATGGAGGTGTCAGTTAGGCCGCAAGATGGCTGCTATAAACTACGCAGCTAACGAAGAACACATCAGGGTAGAAGAGGTCTGTATATAAGGTGTCGCTCCCTGCAAAAGTGATTGTCTAGAACTGCTGTGCTGTCCAACCAACATTAGCTGCTTTATAGTAATGTAGATGGCCACAGACGATCGCTAAATTTATCTTTTATATAAAGTATGGTAGGAGCTGCTGAAAAATGCGACTGTCTGGCTTCAAAGTTGGCTCCGCCCCCTTTTTTCAGCAGTTTTAATATCCCCTACTAACAAATTTTCTATTGTGCAATTTTTGGCCTAAAATGTTATTTCATTTGAATCTAAATCTGCAGTATTGTTGTTGTATTTACTAATGCTCAGTGTGTAAGGACAACTGCCTTTTCTTTACTTGTGGAGAGGGACATGCCTCAGTGTGACAATAAAACACTGATGTATTGAGGACAGGAACACAATGCTCTGAAATACATTTTGAAATACCCTTTTTGTTTTAAGAATTTTTTTAAAAAAAGACTTCACTGTCACCTGCCCCTTTAAGTCATCTAAATGCAAAATGTCATTGGTGTCATTCACATTGTGAGCAGTCACTCATAAAGCACATTTTTTGCAAATAATTCTTATTAATTTCTAAAGGATTGGAATAGAGATCAGGTTGAAAATCTAGTGAAAATCTTAATGGGTCTTAAAAGAACATTTTCTTCAACCTCTCCATCAGCACTGGTATATTTCGCTCATCTCTAAAACATGCACTGGTCACACCAATCCTCAAAAAAACCTTCTCTCCATCCAACTACCACCCTATTTCTCTACTCCCTCTTGCCTCAAAGCTTATTGAAAACCTAGTACATGCACGCCTATCCCATTTGCTTACATTACACTGCCTGCTTGATCCTTTGCAATCTGGATTTCACCCCCATCACTCCACAGAGACAGCAATCGTTAAGGTTACCAATGACCTACTTACAGCAAAATCCAAAGGCCACTTCTCTCTGCTTATCCTCCTTGATCTGTCTTCACCCTTTGATACTGTTGACCACCCTCTTTTGCTCCAAACTCTCCAATCCTTTGGCATTTGTAACCCCGTCCTCTCGTGGTTCTCTTCCTACATGTCTAACCATACCTTTAGTGTAGCCTTTTCTGGGGCTTCCTATGCCCCATTATCACTTTCTATTGGGGCACCGCAAGGCTCTCTCCTCAGTCCCCTTCTCTTCTCAATCTACACGTCATTATTGGGTTCCCTAATAAAGTCCCACGGGTTTCAATATCATTTGTATCCCAATGACATCTACATCTAAATCTCTGCTCCAGACCTATCTCCTTCCTTGCTAACCCATGTTACTAACTGTCTTTCTCACATCTCTTCATGGATGTCCTCTCACTACCTTAAACTAAATCTCTCCAAAACTGAGCTCCTTATTTTTCCCCCTTCTTCTAAAATCTCCACCCCCCCATCTCTCTATAACTGTTAACAACTCCATCATTGCCCCTACCCCGCATGCCCAATGTCTTGGGATCACACTTGAATCAGCTCTTTCTTTCATCCTTCACATTCCGACTTTGACTAAATCCTACCACATCCACCTTAAAAACATCTCTAAAATTAGAAATTTCCTTACACAAGACACAACTAAGATTTGAATCCACTCTCTCATCCTTTCCCGCCTTGACTATTACAACTCCGTCCTCTGTGGTCTCCCTAGCTGCTGTCTAACTCCTTTACAATCCATAACAAATGCATCTGCCAGGCTCATCTTTCTTATATGTCGCTCTTCATCTGCTGCACCTCTCTGCCAATCCATTCACTGGCTTCCTATTGCCTCCAGGATTAAACACAAAATTCTGATTCTGACATACAAAGCCCTCAACTGCACTGCTCCCCTCTATGGGGCCCATTTATCAAGCTCCATGAGGAGCTTGTGGGCCTGTGTTTCTGGCAAGTCTTCAGACTCGCCAGAAACACAAGTTATGGAGCAGAGGTCTAAAGAATGCTGCTCCATAACCCTGTCCGCCTGCTCTGATGAGCCGGACAGGAATCGTCGGAAATCAACCCGATCAAGTACAAGATCTGCTGGTGCAATGCTGAATACGGAGAGCGTATTGCTCTCCGCATTCAGCAATGTCTGTCGGACCTGATCCGCACTGTCGGATCAGCTCCGACAGACATATGATAAATATGCCCCAAAATCTCAGAACTTGTCTCCAGATACTCTCCCTCCTGTCCCCTTCACTCTGCTCACAACCTCCTACTCTCCTCCTCTCTTGTTACTTCCTCACATCCCCATTTAAAGGACTTCTCCAGACTGGTTCAAATCTTGTGGAACTCTCTGCCTCACTCCACAAGACTCTCCCTAGTTTTGAAAGCTTCAAGTACCCCCTAAAGACTTTTCTGTTAACGGATGCATACAACCTACAACAACCTTTCCTAATAACAGTTCCTGTCCTCCATTGCTATCTGCCATGAACCCCCTTAGAATGTTAGCCTAAGAGCCCCACTGCTTGCAGATCACCTTCACAAGAGCTTACTACAATTGTGCAACTCTAGGCAGGGCCCTCTACCCATTTGATCCCTTTAATTGCTACCATGTATACCGCCTATGTTTATAGCACTGCAGAATCTGTTGGCGCTCTACAAATAACCGATAATTATAATAATATTAACACATAAACACATAAACACACATAAACACACAAAATATTAACAGAATAGAACATGCCAGTCCATACCACTAACTGGGTTTTGTTTAGAGGATATCAGGAAAAAAAACTGGAAAATATTAAGGTAAATAAAACTCCAGGCCCAGATGGAATACACCCAAGGGTGTTAAGGGAATTTAGCACTGTTATAGACAAACCTTTACTCTTAATTTTTCAAGACTCATTATCCTCAGGCATGGTACCCCAGGATTGGCGTAAAGCTGATGTGGTGCCACTCTTCAAAAAGGGAAGCAGGGATGATCCAGGAAGCTATAGACCAGTTAGTCTGACATCAATAGTGGGGAAGATATTTGAAGGGATTATAAGGGATTATATTGATGAGCATATTCGTGTAAACAAGATTATGAGTTCTAATCAGCATGGCTTTAGGAGAAATACATCATGTCAAACTAATCTAATTAGATTCTACGAGGAAGTAAGTAAAAATATAGATAAAGGGGAATCAGTTGATGTGATATACTTAGATTTTGCAAAGGCATTTGATACAGTGCCACATGAGAGATTAATGCACAAAATGAAGGGACTGGGAATAGCTGAAAATGTTAGCTCATGGATAAATAAATGGATAAAAGATAGGGAGCAACGAGTAGTAGTAAATGGATCATACTCAGATTGGACAAAGGTAATCAGTGGCGTCCCCCAGGGATCAGTACTGGGCCCTGTTCTTTTTAATATTTTTTTTTTTTTTGAAAATCTTATTTATTCAAGAACATGCATCAATTCCAGACCATCAAGTAAACTTTGACATCAGGTATACATAGTAAGAAGATATGAACATCTATTCCACTTATAGAGACGGCTTTACAGTAAAAGATAGGGCAAAAAGTAACAATGTAAGACAATGAACTGGACCAACACATGTCCTTGCATTTTAACTTTATTTTCTATCCTGCCTATCTCCTCCTAACCTTTACCTCCATCACTATTCCTCCTCTCCGGGGTGTCATCCCATCTATCTGTTTTGAATGTATTAGTGCCTGCCTTCTCGGGATGGGACGTACCCATCGAAATCAAGCCTCCACTCCCCCCTCAGCTGTGCTTCAAGAATGTAGTCAGTGTTACGTATCGGGTAAAGTACTTGTATTTGTTGATTCTGATCTAGTGTATGCAAATAAATTTCCCATTTTCTCATGAAACGTTTTGTGCGTTGCTGGGCATCTCCCATAGTGTCTACCTGCTCATAGAGCATTTGTCTATGTATTTCTCTCTTAAGCTGAGTCAAGGATGGGGCCTCACCTTTTAACCAGTTTTTGAGAACGGTTTTCCTAGCCTGTATAATCACCATATGTGCGAATTGTGTATTTGTTTTGTTTAAGTTTTGACAGTCTAAGAAAATAACTGATCTGGCCGTTAGTGTGGTGACTGTGACTCCAATGTCTCGCATCCAGTGCTGGACCATCCCCCAGAACCTCACTAGTCTGGGGCATGTCCAGATCATATGTAAGAGATCTGCATTGGCTTGTTTACATTTCGGGCAAGCCCCTACAGATTCTGCTTCCCATGTCTTGTATAGTTTGGGTGTGATATAGGCCATTTCCAGTAACTTGGTGTGGGACTCTCTATGATCCATGGACAGTGTGGCTTTTTGAATCTTTTGAATGCTATGTTTAACTTGTGCAGCCGAAATCTCGACATTTAAGAGTGCGGACCATCTATCTCCAATATGTTTTTGTGTGTTCTCATTGTTTGCCTTTGTCAGTGCTCTGTAAATTGGGGTGATTGATGTGATCCCTTGTGTGTATAGCTTACATAACTGGTAGACCACCTGCTCGTTCCCCAAAAATGTATCAGATCCTAGAAGCATGGATACATAGTGTCTCGCCTGGAGATATGCGAAGTGGTGTGATCTCGGTAGGGCATATCTTTCCTGCAGGTATGCAAATGTGTGTATTGTCTTCCCGTCCCCTTCCAGAAACTTGGATACTACATTTAGTCCCCGAGCCTCCCAGTCCCTGAAGGCTTGTGTGGATAACCCTGGAATAAAATTGGGATTTCCCTGTAATGGAATGTATGTAGAAGTTTCATGATTAAACTGCAGTTTGTTACATATTTTCCTCCATGCGAACAGAGGTTGCTGAATTAATGCATGTTGTGCTAGGTGTTTATCAATCTTTGTGGCCTGCAAATGTGGCAACATAGCCAACGACCACGGTGCTATAAGTTGGCGCTCTAAGTCAGGGATTGTAAACTTGCTCCCTCCTGTCAACCAGTCTAATACGTATTTAGCTTGAGTTGTCCAACTATATAGTTCTATGTCTGGGACTCCCATGCCTCCCGAGTCAATAGTACTTCTCATTCTGTCTGATTTAATTCTATGTTTCTTATTGGCCCAGATAAAGGAGAGAAACAAAGAGTTCCAGAATTTCAGATCCATTTTACAGAGTACCATTGGCAACATTTGCAGTTTATACAAAATTTTGGGAAATAAGATCATCTTTATGAGACCTAAGTAGTAATAGTACGGAGGTTAATTTACACATTTTTTAATAAAATAACATTAAACTTTATAGTCTTTTATAAAGCTCCTAATCAACCATATCAAAATAAGCTTAATAACCTCTTATAACCTTTTAATCCAAATCCTAATAAAAAAAACTATTTAATATCAATTTTATATCAAATACGTATTAAAAACACTTTTTTAATATCGATTTTATATCAAATTCGTATCAAAATCCCCTTTTTATATTACTACTACACTTTTTTAATATCAATTTTATATCAAATTCGTATCAAAATCCCTTTTTATATCAATTTTATATCAAATTGATATCAATAAGGGGCGTAAAAGTGGGAGTGGAAAGGGGCGGGTTTAGGGGAGGAGAAAGGGGCGTGTCCACCTGTCAAAAAAGTTTGACATAACCTCCGTACTATTACTACTGACCTATCCTGCCTGATAATGAGAGTGGGAGCTTAGCCCAATGAGTGATTAAATCCATGGCTTCTCTTTTTAGTGGGTTGTAGTTGGCTACATACCAATCATCTGGGTTTAATGACAGATCTACCCCTAGATAGCGAAAGGATTTCCCTGCCAATTTAAAATTACACTGAAAGTCAGGCACCACAGTGTTGTCCGTCAGCCAGATGATCTCTGTCTTATCAGTATTCATTTTATAGCCTGACACTTGACTAAAACTACTGATGATATCCATTAATTTGGGTATGTTGGAACTGGGATTTTGTATGTATAGGACCATGTCATCTGCGAAAAGTGAGAGATGTAGTGTGGTTGTGCCCAGTTTCAGACCTTCTGTTTGTGATCTAATTTTTATCGCTAGGGGTTCTAGAGCCAGGTCGAAGAGGAGGGGTGACAAGGGACACCCCTGCCTTGTGCCCCTTTCCAGTGTGAATGGTTGGGAAAGAGACCCATTCACCAAAATTGCTGCCTGTGGGTTGGAGTATAGAATCTGTAAAGCCTCACAAAAAGGCCCTTCGATTCCGAATTTCCTAATGGTACAAAAAAGATGTTCCCAGAGGACCTTGTCAAAGGCCTTTTCCGCGTCCACAAGCAGTACACATGCTTCGTCTGCCTCCATAATTGGCCTTTGTGATTTATTATTCCAGTAGTGTGTTAATATGATTTGGAGAGTTCTGACATTTTTTACCGCTGATCTACCTTTTATGAATCCCGTCTGATTCTCATGGATAATGTCTGGTAAAATTACTGCTAACCTCCCTGCCAGAATTTTTGTTAAAAGTTTATAGTCCGAATTCATAAGTGAGATCGGCCTATATGAGGCTGGGTTTAGATGGTCCTTGCCTGGTTTGTGTATCAGACTGACATTGGCTTCGGTGAATCTCCCAGCTTCCCTCACCTCCCCTTCCATAATATTATTAAAGAGCTCAGACAGTGCTCCCGCTACTTCTTTCTGAAGTAGTTTATAAAACTCTCCCGGTAGTCCATCCGGCCCGGGAGCTTTTTCTAAGGCCATGTTTCCTATTGCTTTCTCAATTTCTTCTACTGAGATGCGGGAGTTTAATAGGTGGCGCTGACTCTCTGAGATCTGAGGGAGCATAATGGATTCCCAGAAGGCTTCTCTATGTAAGGGGTTGACGGCCTGGGCTTTGTAAAGATCTGAGTAGTAATGTCTAAAGGTCTGCTGTATACCTTTTGTGTCAGATAATATTATATTTTGATTCTTGATAGCCGCTATGAAATTAGGAGTTTTAGTTAGTTTGGTAAGTCTAGCAAGCATTCTACCTATTTTATTTCCGTGCCTATAGAATCTAGCGTGGGCTTTTGTCATGTCTCTAGCTGCGATCTGTAGTAGGAATGTGTCTCTCTGTGTTTTGACAGATTTGTATTGGAGCCTATTGGCCTCTGTAGGGTTGCGTAGATAACGGTTTCTCGCGTTAAGGAGCTGTTTTAGTAGGAGTTATTCCCTCAGTCGCTTTCGCCTCTTAGAGGCGATCACATATGAGGTAATCACCCCTCTAAGTACCGCTTTTCCCGCTTCCCAGAAGAGAAGTGGGTTCTCCCTATGTCTATCGTTCAAGTTACAATATGCTAGCCACTCTCCCACTAAATGGTTCCTAAGGTTAGCATCATGCATCAGGTATCTAGGGAATGTCCAACCCTCTCTGTGTGTTTTAGTGGAGTCAGTTTTCAATGTAAGTGTGATAGGGGCATGGTCAGAAATCGTCGGGCTATCTATTTTAGTGTCCAGAATTCTCACATTGAGGGACGGAGATGTCAAAAAGTAGTCTATACGTGATAAGGTATCTTTAGTAGGTGTGATGCATGTGTAGTTTCTTGTTTCAGGATTTCTCTCCCTCCAAATATCCACAAGCTGTAGTGCTTTTTTAAACTTATTCAAAATGATAGAGTCTTGTTTCACATTGTATTGTCTGCTGGGGCCAGTAGAGGCGCACTGTGGGTTTCTGTATCTATCTGCCGGAACCTGAGGTGTAATGTTGTAGTCCCCTCCCAAGATTATTGGCGTGTCCGCCAGCTTTAAAAGGTGTATCCTCATAGCACTCCAAAACTCTTTTTTGTGTGTGTGTGGTCCGTATACTCCTCCCAAAATCAGGGGGAGCCCCTCTAAGCTAATCTTGAGAAGGACAAATCTTCCTAGAGGATCTAGTATGGTCTGGGAGATTGCATAGTTAAGATCCTTCCTAAATAAGAAGGCTACTCCTCTGGCTCTGCTGTTTTCATATGGCGTATATATAACCTCTCCAACCCACTGTTGTTTTAGTTTCTGATGCTCACTTGGTTTTAGATGGGTCTCCTCTAAAATAGCTATGTCAGCTTTGTGGGATTTTAAATACTTAAGTATGGCTTTCCGTTTTATAGGAGATGTGATACCCCCCACATTCCAGGATATTATGCGTACTCCCATGATATGGATGTACCTCTACCCCCTCTTTGTACAGAACCGATATGTTGTATGTCTACTGCGTAGGTACTGATGGGATGACACCCCGGGGTATTACCTGTATCGTCACAATGACACGGAGTACTTATTTCAATTCCCTCAGAGGATGAGTTTCTATTTCTGGTTAGGGAAGAAGAAAAAAAAAAGGGAGGGATAGAGAACAATTCGTTGAACACAACAACCTACTGAGCTTACCAAAGTCAACCCTGGTCAAACAGGATAATAACTAAGCTGTGCAAATAACTAAACAGTATAACTAAGCAATATAAACATTCAAATAACCCCCCCCGCCCCCCCCCCGCCCCACATTTTCAAAAGGATATATGGCTCATATCATGCGCTGCATGGCAAGTCCTGTGAAAAGAGCATAAAGTTTTCAGCCTTTTCATAACATCTTCTCCTAATGAGAAGGATCTGTACAATGTTCATGTGCAATTAGTTAATGAGACTTAGTCAGATCTTGTCAATCTTCATCATCTCCACTCTGGTTCGCCTCTTCCTCAAGTGAGTTGTTCCTTTTTGGTTTGTGAGAGTCCATGAAGACCTTGAGCTGGGAAGTGTTGTCAAAGAATTTCGGGCCTTGCGCCGTCTGTATCTTGAGCTTCGCCGGATATAGAAGTGCGATAGATTCACCCCTTTCTAGCAGTTCTTTGCAGTAGGGAGAGAATTCCCTCCTTTTTTTAGCCACTTCAGAGGAATAGTCTTGGAATAGATGGATCCTGCACCCCTCATGGGTTAGCTCTGATGTTTGTCTGTATGCTTTAAGGAGCATGGTCTTGTCCTTAAAGTTGAGGTATTTGATCATGACTTGCCTGGTTTGGGTATTTTGACCTCCTTTTTGTTGTTGTAGTTGACCCACCCTATGCGCCCTTTCAGCCACACATGGTATATTGGTGTTAGCCAGTCCCAGCAATTTTGGTAGAGTTTGTTCAGCAAAGTCAATAAGATGTGAGCCAGGAATGGACTCAGGGAGGCCAACCACTCGGATGTTATTCCGTCTGGACCTATTCTCTAGGTCATCTAACTTGTCCTGAAGCAGTTTGTTTTGCCTTTGTAGTTGTGCAACGTTCAGTGTGGCTTCTCTCTGCTGATTCTCATTATCTGCTACTCTTTGTTCGACCGTGTTAAGTCTCGTGGAGAAGACTTTCAAGTCTGTTGTTATTGTGTCCAAACCTGTCTGCAACTGCTCAATCTTGGGGAGAAAAAGAGCCGATAGCTGGGACACTATAGGGTGGGTCTCTTGCTGGGTCATTTCCTGTAAATCAGAGGAGGTTGAGGGTGGTACATGAACTTCTACTTGACTTTTAAGCCTTCTGTCCTGTTGCCGTAACTTGCTTGTCATCTTGTCAGTACTTTTGTCATACAACGTATAATACTTTTGCATGCAGGCACGGAAGCGCTCTGACTCCAACGCTAACGGCAGGGCCAGCAGCTTGTGAGCGTTTAGAGTGTAAGATATTAGAAGTGTGCTCAAGGGCCACTGCTCCTCTCTGCGGCTATTTGGCATAAGTCACTGAGTAAGGCTACGAGTAAGACACCAGTATTAACACATATTGTAGCGATATTGGTTCATAACTTCTTTTTCAGATTGAACTCCGCTTAGGGAGAAAAAGAAAAGAAAGAGAAAAAAAAAGACAGAAGGCTCCAGGCTGAGGATTAGAATGTGGGAGGAGGGGGGAGGGCCCAGGGACGGCGGGGGCTCAGCTGGCCTTACGCCATCCTCATATCAGTACTTCTCTTCAAAAACAAAAGTTCCTGTAGGTTTGATACATAGATGGGATTCTAGTTCCCTGCAGCCACTTGTTTGAGTTTTATTTTTAAATGAAATAAAATAAAAGGAGAACAGAGAAGCGGACGCTGTTGTGCTTGTCTCACATGTACTGTGGTTAAAGGGGTCACTAAACTTCTCAGGTAGTGTGGTTAGGGTGTCTGCCCTCTCTTATAATTTGCTTATAGTTCTTTGCTCCTTCGTGTGGGATTAGAAGGTGCCCTACTTTACAGTCCTGATAGGTGAAAGCAAGGAGCTTTAGGACATCTCAAAACTACTGCGAAAGTGAAAGAAGTGGTGTAAGACAGAGTTCCTGACAGCAGCTTCAATGCTCTGTGTAATAAAGTGTGTCCGTTTTTAGTGAACCCCTTTAATTTTGCTCCTCTTGATTTGGGGCCTTCCCCACACTCCCCTGTAACCAGTGTGATTAATCTCAGGGTTCTAAAATGTCTTTGGGGCCTGCAAGACCTGAGATATACCCCTCTCTGTATTAGAGCCGTTATCCAAGATGGCGGCTGGGAGACTGTTGCGCAACTCACCGACCAGCTGGGCTGTTGCAGATCTCCGTGTCTCAGTAGTAAAGTCCCAATCTCCACAACCAGGGTGTGACCAGGTAATTTGCCCCTCTTCCTCCACTCGAGGTTTACTGTTAGGAGGGTCCGTTCCCACTGAACGCCGCCGCGATCTTACACGTGGCTTCTTCTTTTTCCCCTTGCCGATGGGGGAGCAGATGTTCACGCTCCCTGCTATGTTGTGTCCGGGCAGGTAAATAGAGTGTGTCCTGCCAAGGAATGTAGCTTTCCGGGCTTTTTAATAGTAAAGTCTCAGGTATGTGAGCCCAAAAGTACGGAGCTCCACAATCCTGCTGCCTACTGCTTCGCCCACCCACCGGAAGTCTTGACTCCTTTTTAATATTTTTATAAATGACTTGGAGCAAGGATTAAATAGCGACATCTCTATTTTTGCAGATGATACTAAGTTAAGTAAGGTCATAAGGTCAGAGCAGGACGAACTCTCTTTACAAAGGGATTTGCTAAAATTAGAACTATGGGCAAGTGAATGGAAAATGAGACTTAATACGGAAAAATGCAAGGTTCTATATTTTGGAAGTAAAAATAAGCAGGCTACGTATTTTTTAAATGGGACAAGACTTAGCCAAACACAGGAGGAAAGGGATTTGGGAGTAGTAATAGATAACAAGCTAAAGATGGGTGCACAATGCAGGGCAGCGGCTTCAAAGGCTAATAAGATACTAGCATGTATTAAAAGAGGCATTGATTCAAAGGAGGAAAGCATAATTCTGTCATTATATAAAGCCCTGGTAAGACCTCACCTTGAGTTTGGAGTGCAGTTCTGGGGACCAATTGCTAAAAAAGATATTGCAGAACTACAAAAAGTTCAGAGAAGGGCCACAAAGCTAATAAGGGGATTGGAGAAATTAACCTATGAGGAGAGGCTAGCCAAACTGAGTCTGTTTTCTTTAGAAAAAAGGTGCTTGAGAGGTGACATGATTACTTTATATAAATATATTCAAGGCCCATATACAGAGATGGCAGAAGCTCTGTTTATTCCAAGAAAATTGTTTCTGACAAGAGGTCATAATTTAAGGTTGGAGGTAAGGAGATTTAATCTCCTGCAACGGAAACGTTTTTTCACTGTAAGAGCAATAAAATTGTGGAACTCATTACCAAAGGAGGTAGTGAATGCCAATACCATAGATACATTTAAAAATAGTCTGGATAAATTTCTGTATATAAACAAAATTCATGGATATGATTGCTAGTATTAAATGGGTCACATTTTAATGGGGTTATTTAAGCTTAACTGGAGCTTTTTGTAAGTATTTTAGATTTGTATAGGTTGAACTCGATGGACTTCAGTCTTTTTTCAACCTTATCTACTATGTTACATAAATATATATTTATATAATCATATACATATATCTTTATATTTGTTGCCATTGCTGCACTAATTAATTACCCCCTTTGCTGCGCTTAGGTTCTGATACTGTCTCTTATGGCATCAGAACAAGGCTTTCATTGGAGCCCATGTGAGCTTCCTCTTGTGAGCGCAATGCTTCCTAGTAATGCAAATTCAAGCTTGCGTTCATATTGCGCTTAACTTGTAATACCAGCACACATTAGCGTGCACTGGTATTACTCAGTGGAGCACTAATATCACTTGTGCACAATCGATATTTAGCTTTACTTGTATCTATAACCTGGAAAATGTGGTTTAACCGGTAAAAACTATGAGAAGCTGGCAGCTTTGGGAAACAATTATGATGGAGATAATGTATGGATTCAAGAATTTCCCTAAATAGGAAGGTAAACCTGGTACTATATCTGAGTGTCTCCAGATGAGTAGATAATATGGTTAAGATCAAATTTATTACAGTTCTTCTCAATGAAGTTTAGCACTTTTTTTTTTTAAAATTGTAACATGTTAAGCCTAAAAATACAATGCCACAGTGCACATTGTTGTAAGCAAATGTCATCAGAAAAACATTCTCGTTTATATGGAAGTCATAAGTACTCTTGCCAGCTCTATATCATCTTAAAGGTGAACTTTTAACCTCTCTGAGGGGCTGTGATTTCCGTGCTACTATAATAACAGACATAAACTACAAGAAGAAGCATTTGCTAAATGTCGAATTATAGATTTGCTACTTGGAAAGATTTTTTTTTTATTCGCAATATTTAAACCCATTTCATCTATGCAGTTTCAGTACATTAACTGTGATCTACTTTGATAAATTTGATTCATAAAGTTTGATTATATCCTAAAAATCTCCTATTTATAGGCAATCATTAATGCAAACGGTGACTGATTAAAATGAACTTGCAATGGATATAGCATTAAGGTAGGGGCTTATGTTCCTGTTTTAATGTTATGTGCAATGAAAAAAAAAACCAAAGACATTTTGCCGAGTTGTCTGAATACCTAAATATGTAACTATATAAAAGGAAATTAAATGACAAAAGTTTTTTTAAAGTTATATCCCTTCCCAAACACATCAAAGCTTGTAAATGTATAAATGGGTTGATGTATTGACTCAAATGAAATTCCATTTACCCCTTTGGCTATATTGATTATATCTTAGTAGACCTCATCAGTGATATCTCATATGGCATGAATAACATTTTCAATGACATTACAGATTCCATGATTTTCAGCATCACCAGCATGAAATCCCTAATAAATGACAGATGAAGCTGCAACAATGAACCATAAATGCTGGGTTACTGGTACTGCACACTCTCAATTAGTACAAGCAGTGCCCTGTGGGGACAAAAATTCTAACATTTTCTCATACATTTAATGACCGCTGACAGTGCTTCATGATAGTTAGTCCCCACTTTTAATAAAATGATTGTGATATTTTTAGGTTGCAATCATTCTTATGAATTACCTTGTCATCTTTTACTAATATTGCAATAAAGCTTGTCACTGTACCATCCCACAGCAATATGAATCTGACTAAGGTTAGCAACAAAATATGACACTTTTCTTTACACTGTCTTCTGCTTTGTATCTAGAAAGTGCACAAAAACCACATACTACAAGAAAAACAAAAAAGCAGGAACAGAGGTGCCCTTGTCCATTTTGTGCATGCAAGAAAATATAAACTATAAGTAAACTTGTGAAGTATACACGCTAGAGCAAACCGTTAATGAACGCCAGTCATAGCAGTGATAGCCTGAGATATCAAAGTGATACCATGGGGCCGATGTATTAAGCAGCGGATGCGGCTTATTCCAAGTGAGCCATCCAGCTCTCTGGAAACAGGAGTTAAGAAGCAGTGGTCTTAAGACCGCTGCTCCTTAACTCGCCCACCACCTCCGAGGTGGCGGACTGCAATCATCCCTATCAGATATGATCGTGATGATTGACACCCCCTAGTGGACGATTGTGCAGGGGGTGGCATTGCACAAGCATTTTACTAGAAATGCTTGTGCAATGATAAATGCCGACAGCGTATGCAGCGAATCATGTCTGCCTGACATTTCATAAATTGGCCCCCATCTGTCATGTGAGTTAGGATTTATTGATTATATCAATGAATACACTTAATAAACAAAAAGAAACACAGGTGATAAGTCATAAAGAGACACTCTTATTAAAGTTTATGTATAACTAATAAAAATGTCAATCTCTTGCATGACTTTAAGCCTATCACATCAAGTCTTTCAAATTATCAGTGCATGCCAGTCTTGCCCATGAGCAGTTATTTCTCAATGAACTAATGTGTTTCTTTGTGTGGTCTTTAAAAATGTATCTCTCACACAGCTCTTGACCTGTTTATTTAAACAATACATTTTTGCTTTTGGCACATGTTCATTAATGCTGAATTTTGTTTATGACCCCTTGCTACCTCTTTTGGCTTTGGCTTGCTTGTATCCTGTTTTCTCTGTGTCTCACTGCTTGCTCCATCTTGCCTTTTGGTGACTGCTTTAACCCAATGCCTGAATGCCAGTGTATGACCCTGATTGAAAACAGGATGGTGATATTGTATATTGCTACAGGTTTAAACTGTTGCTGAATGAATATCTGAATATTACCCCATCTATCTACTACAGAGCTTTCCAAACTTTTCATGTTGGTGACACACTTTTTAGACCTACATCATTTCGCGACACAGTAATTAATCCAGTTGTACTAGCAAAAAGGAGATTAAACTAACTTGTTTTAAGAGATACGGACACATACATAAATTATATAATACTTCTGTTACTTGTAAATTTCATTATGTGCAAGAATTAAAAAAAGTTTAATAACACCAATAGTTACTTACTATTTTAATGTGATGTATGAGGTTGATGGGATGAACACAGTTTTGGAATATTTGGTGGAATATTAGCTAAAGACACTCACATTTCATCATCAAGCATTTTTAAGTTTCCACTTCCTATCCATATATCAAGAGCAGGAGCAGCAATGCACTACTGGGAGCTAGCTGCAAAAAAAACCCCACTGACTTCTGACTTCAGCTCAGCATTTAAGGTGCCGCCCTCTGAGCTCGGTGAGTCCGATTGACTACTGCCCGCGCTGCAAACACACTGCTGTCCCACTCAATGACTATACATGCAGTCACGAGCCAATTAAGGAGACTACACATGCAGTCAGGAGCCAATGTGCCGCCAAAGCCACCAATGGGAATAGTTTCAGTTCCCACTGAGCTGCGCCAATTGGTTAAGATGATCCTTGACCCACAAGGTATCAATCACGTGTCAACCATGTGGTATGCGTAGCAGGCAGGCGGAAAGTCAGAAACCAAAAAAAATAAATTAAAAAAAATTTGTCCTGAAGCAGGGACACACCTACACACTGCTGCCGACACACTAGTGTGTCTCGACACACAGTTTGGAAAGCACTGATCTACTAGATAGAACTTTCTAAAAACAAGTATTATTAAGCTTGTGATGCCTGAACAGCTGTGCATGACCCTGTCTTTTTACCACATTACATTTTGTGGATATTACCACAGATTTACCACTTGCTGCCTGATAAGCTGTATACTACCCTGATGGCTGCTTGAATGAGCTCTTTGAAAACCCTAACATATACTTCTTCAGTACCAATATATTAGCAAGCTTATTTATATGCTGTATCTGATTTAATTATTTAGGGTTGCCTCTTATTTCCCGATACAGGGCTAGATCACGTGTGACACTCTAACTGTAGCACGCAAGTGATATGGGGTAAATGCATTTGCTTGAGTGCAATCAAACGTGTGTGCGTATTTGAGTTTACAAAGTGTCGTAAAAATCACGAGGGGGGTTTAGGAGACAGGGGCAGACAGTGTCAGTAAAGGATAACAGACAGGGGAAATATATGGTTATACACAAAGCATATACTGACATAAAGTTATATATCAACATAGAATCAATATGTATAAAGATGTGAAACTAGGTTTACAGGGGAATATAAGATAGTCAAAAAAGGAGAAAGGAAAGAAAAAAAAGGGGAATATTGATAATGACAAAAGTGTGGACATAGGCTTACCTGCGTACCTATGCACAGAGAGTGTGGAATATACAATGTAATTGACTACAGTATATGAAAGTACATTACAAAAAATTTTGATAATGGGTTAAGAAACCAGAGTCCACATTTAGTACAGAATTTAGCAAGTTAAAGTGCATTATCATTTTCATTTCAAAGGTTTTTCTTTCCAAGGTGTTTTTGAAGTTGCCTCTGAGAATCTTGATTTTAAGGTTTTGGATGGAGTGGTCAGGTTGGGTGAAATGGTGATCAACAGGGGTACAGTATTTTGTTTCACAGTGGTTTTTGATTGAGTGTCTGTGTAAGTTCATCCGAAGGTGCAGTTTTTGGCTTGTTTCTCCAATATAACATCACACTTCACATGCAGTGCAATGTATCATGTATACCACATTTGCAGATTCATGTATATCTATCTAAATCTGTGGACTAACACGGCTACTGCAATCAACGTGACATATAAACACATAAATACATATGTATACATTTATATGTATAGATAGATAGATAGATAGATAGATAGATAGATAGATAGATAGATAGTGCATTTTAGCCCTTTACAATAAAGAAAAATCAAGAAATGTGAAGAACACTGGAATTTGAAATATTCATAATTCATATCTGGTTTAGCACACTTGAATAAAAGGAAAAGTGTTAGCACACAATTCTGGGTAAGTTTTGTTGTTTTTTTTGCATTTTGTGTGCTCCATTCTCTTGGATTATCTAATTTTGTCATACCAGTATCCAGTTTACAATTGATTTCCCTCCATTACTGTGTACAGGCATTTTTATAAAATATTTAGTTCAAGCCATTTTGCAATTTTAACCAGTGGGTGAAATACCCAAGATTATACATATACATTGCCTTGTTAAAACATGTCAAAATAATTTAGTATTTCTAATGTGTAAGTGCAAATGTCTTTTTGTGGACAAAGAGCAAATATTTTACAAGCACTCATCACTCACCAAAATTACCTAGTTTATCTCCAAAGATACAAACAAGTATGATTCCTTTCCAGAGTACTGATTACACACCACACAGAGCCAGTCAGGCTCTAAGATTAAACGGTTATTTACTCACCTTGTAAATGTAAAGTGGAATGTTTTAAAAACAATTTGCACTAACATTATCAGTAAGAAAAAAAGCAGAAACTTCCATAAGTTCTAATGTGACCCCTGTTTTAGACTTATTTATTTAAGGCAGATTTTGGAGAATAATATATTTTTCCTCTTTAAATTATTTATGAAATATAACAATAACACACAATAAATTATGATTGGCCGTTAAAAGTGTTAATTTGCACCACTTTTACATTGCAAAAATTTTTAATTTTACCACTCCCAAGATGATTTGGGACAAAATAGTGTGAACAAATATTATAGAAAATGATCATACACATTATAGTTTTAGATTGACTCCTTGGTACAGCGTCTAAGGAAAATAATCATTTGCATGTGTAAAATTAACCATTCTGATAAGTGTTAAACAATCTGAATGGCATTTGTATATGAGAACAATGGATATATACTGGGGATGTTTGCTCAATGAGTTTTTTTTTTTTTTTTTTTTTCTTTTTATTGAAAATGGAAATATTCATAACAACAAATATCAGCATGGAAATGATTTTACAGCGTCAAATATTGCTAGTTAGAGCTATATGTTCATGAGTGTCATTGTTGCTTTATAAATCGTAATCAGTTAGTCCATGTAGGTTAAAAAACAAGTAAACAGATAAACAAACAAACTATTCAATAGAATAAATATATTAACTTACGTCTGCATGTCTTTATCCAGATCGTCACTGGCTCTTGGATTAAATGTTTATCAAAGTGTAGCATGATCTGTTCATTTCATGAAGAAGATTTACATCCTTTCTGTTTGGTGATAGTTAGTATAGTTCCCTAGGAGGGAGGAGTGGCATTCCTAGGGGTATGTGAGGTAATTGCTGTATGCAGGGATTCTTGCCAGAGAAATTTGGCATCTAGCAGGGTATTTACTTTGTTACGGCACAGGTAACCATATTGTTCTAGTGTGAATTGTTCATCTACTTCTTCAAGCCACATTGCTTTAGTTATGGTTAGATGTTTCTTCCAATTACGGGCTATTAATTTCCTCGCGCTGTTAAGGCCTATTTGGAGCATTAAAAGTCGCAAGCGACATGGTAAATTAGGGAGATCATTGAGTAATGCTATTTGTGGGCTTAGTATAAATTCAGTTGAAAGACTTTGCCTGAAGTGTTACTCTACCGCCTTCCATAGGGGGCGCACTTTGGGGCATCGCCACCACATGTGAAGTAGGCTACCATGTCTCTTGCCGCAACGCCAGCATTTGTCTGATAGGTTTGGGTAAATACTACTTAGCTTTGACAGGGTTAAATACCACCTCATTATAATCTTGTAGTTAAGCTCTAATATTACTGGTGAGGTTGAGGATTTTTTGATTAACTTAAATATGTTGGCCCAGTTATCATCTGGTATGTGACTACCTATATCTGTGTTCCATTTAGCTGAGTATGGAGGTAGGGAGTCTCTAGTGTTCTTGATTAATATTTTATGGGAGAGCGAAAGTGTTCCCCTTGGTATAATCCCTCCATGGCACAATGTTTCGAATGTGGTGGGTGTTCTTAGTAAGTCCGCTTTGAATGGGGAGGTATTAACGAAGTGGTGTAATTGTGCGTATTTTAGCCAATTGTTGTATTTGCCTTGTGCTATGTTGGTTAATTTGTCTCTTTCTAGTAGTTTGCCTGCTTCCGTGAAATTTAGTAAAGGGATGGTATAGTCCTACTCAGAAAGCCTTTGAAATCCTTTGTCAAGACCACCCACCATCTCTGTGTTTAGAACGATCGGAAAAAGGGGAGATCTGGAAGTCGAAATGTATGGTCTGGAGGATGTAATTTGGTCCCAGGTCTGAAATAAGTGTTTGTGAATTTCTAGGTGTCTACATTGGGGTGGTCTTAATTTGCTAGGTACCCAACATAGCGCATGTACCAATGGAGCTCTGAGTATGTGAGAATCTAATGCTACTCGTGCCCTACATTCCTGTTTCCCGTGCCAATCAAGTATTCTTTGTAATGTGACCGCTAGGTAGTACTCTTCAATTTTTGGTAGCCCTAACCCTCCATCAGTAGTTGACCTATACATTGTATCTCTGTTAACTCTAGGCTTAGTTTTCCCCCATACAAAGGAATTAAGGCTGTTTTGAAGACGGTTCAGGTACCAACGGGGTAAGTGCATAGGTAATGTCTGTAGTATATATGTAATCCTAGGGAGTGTGGTCATTTTTAGGGCTTGGATTCGACCCCACCATGAGAGAGGTTTACTTGCCCATGTCTGAAGGTCTTGTTGAGTATTGTTTAATAAAGTTACGTAATTTTTTTCAAAGAGTGTTGTTTGTTTGGGGGCAAGGTGAATTCCTAAGTATTTTATTGAATCCTTTCTTAATTTTAATGGGCTTATCTTCGCTAATGATTGAAATTTAGCTTCTGATAGACTAACATTCAAGATCTCTGACTTTTGTTTGTTAACTAGAAAGTTTGAATATCGCCCATATCTGTCTAATTCTGTTAAGAGTTCTGGGATAGTTGTTAGGGGTGAGGTAACTGAGAATAATAAGTCATCGGCAAATGCTGCGATTTTATAGGATTGGTTGTTGAATGATATTCCTTTAATGTTTTGGTTTTTACGAACATGAGAAGTGAGGACCTCCATCGTTAAAATGAATAAGATCGGGGATAGGGGGCAGCCCTGGCGCGTGCCATTGTGTATGGGGAAAGTGTCTGACAGTATACCATTAGCTTTTATTTTTGCATTTGGGTGGGAATATAGATTAAATATTCTGTTAATTATTTTTGGGCCAAATCCAATGTTTTTAAGCGTTTCTAGAAGGAACTGCCAATCTGTTCGATCGAATGCCTTCTCGGCGTCGATGGCTATCATTACGGATTCTATTTTATGGGTCTTAGCATATTCTATGAGGGTTAAGGCTCTGATAGTATTGTCCCTGGCTTCTTGGCCAGGGACAAATCCTACTTGATCTGTGTGGACTATATCGTTAAGAATGGAGTTTATACGGTTCGCTATGATTTTCCCTAAAATCTTAAGATCTGTGTTTAGTAGCGATATAGGTCGATAGCTACCTGGGTCCTCTTGTGGTTTTTCTGGTTTCAGAATTACAGATATATGGGCTGTTAGAGATTCTATAGAGAGTTGTGTGCCTTCGTCTAAGGATTTAAAAAGATTTAGTAAATGTGGGGCTAAAATAGGACAATGTGTTTTGTAGTATTGATTGGTTAATCCGTCAGGTCCTGGACTCTTGCCTGTTGGAAGGCTCCGAATAGCTTTCACTATTTCTGTTAATGTTATATCTGCTTCTAGGTCGTTTACCTGGGTTTGTGATAATTTGTTTAAATCTGCTGAAGTTATGTACGCTTTCATGTTTTGTACGTGGTCGAGTGAAGCAGTTTTTGTCAGGTTGTATAATTGCTGGTAGAAGCTACGAAAGTGGGCTGCTATCTCCTTGCTGTTTTTTTTTTTAACTTTTAATATATTATATATATATATATATATATATATATATATATATATATATATATATATATATATATATATATATTTTTTTTAAATTTCCTCATTCATTGATAAAACACTCTTTTCCCCTATGGCAAGATTTTTATCTAAAATCAAGAACAGCAGTATAAGAAATTATTTTTTATATATTAAAGGGACATTAAACAACTTAAAATTTTTGTGCAAAATCTTTAGTCATTCATGTAATTCTCAAAACTTGAAAGGCACTCTGCTGCACATATGTGCCCATGATTGGCTTTATCAGATAGCAACTGCAAAACAAGTCCCTTTATACTAACTTTATGACAACGACTAGCCTTGTTGTCTGTGGTCTAAAGTCCAAATTGAGTTCCCTAAATAAGGCAAATGGTGAGTGAGTGGAGTTTGATAATTATAACCTAATTGCAGCAAAAATGATGTTTATTTGTTTGAAAAAACATTAAGACTTGGCTGAAATGTTATTCTATAGCAGCACAACAGAAATTTCTTATAATTACAAGGTGTTTACTGTACGTTTAAATGCATATACATACATTTCTGTACCGCCCAATATTGGCAGACATAACAATAGTGGTAGATAGATGCAAACATGTGGAAAAGGCCTTCTTGTGCTTTTATGAAACAAAAATATGTACAGCAGCACAAAAATAAGGAGTGAAGGAAAAAAGGGCTCAAAAATAGGTAAAATTAAAAATCCACCTTTATTGTAACATCGTTAAAAATAGTAGTACAAGGCACACAAACTCCCTGACTAGTTTCGTGGTCTGTTGAGCACTTAATCATAGGGTGAGTTTGCTCAGCGTTCTCTGCCTATTTAAAGGGACAGAACACCTGTTGTTAATTACATGTTTTAAAATACAACAACACGGACTTCCGGTGGGCGGGCGCTGAGGGCAGAAGCAAGGGACAGAGCTCCGGTGGTAACGACTGGTAGATCTACCCTATTCTGCTACCTATTGCCCAGAAAGACTCTGATATCCTTGGCAGAGGGGAGAGGAGACTGCCCGGAGCTAATTCAGCCAGGAATCCACCACCCGATTCCCCCACCGCATAAGACAGCTGAAAAGAGGAGAGGAAAGCGGCCGCGGCTGTGTCCGCGGATGATACAACTATACACCAACTTTGTCCTGGCTTGAGGGGTGAAATCCGGCTCTAATAATAGCCGCGGTAAAAGCAATCACAGTGGTAGCAGAGGTTCCGATCAGAGGGTGAGTTTTGCAGTGAGTTTTGGAAACCGCCATTTTAACTGCACTGTGGGGATTGTAGAGAACGCTGCGCAGTACCCGCTCTGGACGCAGCCTGAGTTGTGAGAGAGCAGCTGCATACAGAACCCCCAATATTAATCCTGCACACGGGGGGGAGAAAGCAAAAGACCACCTACATATAAACTACCACCTGAGCCCTAAATGACACAGCTCTTGGATAGGGAAGACCAGACCCACAAAACCTTGCCCCATTACTTAGATAAAGTAGGAGAAAGTGCCATTTGTCATTTCTCAGTTTAGTGAACGACTGCTGGATTACAAACAAAAAGGGGGGAAATTAAAATTAGTATTAAAAACAAAAGCTGCACAAATAGAAGAGACATTTAGTTTGAGAGACACTTCTGGAGATCCTCCCCTTCCTAGAGCAGTGCTGTGTGAAAGGAATACATTGCAGGAGGTGGATACTAGCACTTTTCAATTCCCCAGACACTCTACAATTTGCAAAGACATTAATCCTATTACCCGTCTGATCATTGTATAACGCACCCCTGGCTGACAAGCCTAACCACCCCTGCTACACCCACATTGTTATCATCACTAGAATTATCTTCTGGTAACATGCAAGGCTAAGCTGAAGTGAGTTCATGCCTCCTCACTCACCCACCGCTTATTAAAGACTTACAAACTCTCTGCTGGACCTGGCAATTTGTATCCTTACAGTGTATCCTTACAGTTCAGTGGGGTAGACCTTTTACCCTGTAGCAGACATATCACATTTTTATACACAGCTGGAATTGGCAGCTCCAAGACTCTCTAACCTGTATGCAAAAGTACTACAACTCTTTTACTAAAACAACTGTCACGATGACAAACAGACTAAAAAATGCCGACAAGAGAAAGAATCAAGCAGAGATGCAACAAGCGGCAGTAACCGCTGATGACATGCTTTCTAATACCACTATAGACACTCACCCAATTGTCTCTCAGATATCAGCTTTGTTTTTACCAAAAATTGATCAGCTCCAGTCAGGAATGGACTCACTTACTGCAGAAGTTAAATCTTTCAACGGTAGACTGACACAGATGGAACGGAAAGTTGCAGAAATTGAACTACGCCACAGGGAGACTGAATCCAATGTCCAAACGCTGCAGCAACAAAATGAGAGATTATGGGCTAAAATTGATGATTTGGAAAGCAGATCGCGAAAAAATAACCTGCGAATAGTAGGGGTTCCTGAGTCGCTCTTGCCCACACAACTGGTGGAGTTTGCAGAAAATATCCTACCTAAGTTACTAAAAATCCCACAAGATTGTCTACCCTGTACGGCGGAAAGAGTGCACAGAGTTGGAGATCCAAGGAAGCAGGGAGGAAACAACCAACAACCACGCCAAGTTATGGTGAAATACCTTAACTTCCAGGACAAAGTCACCATCCTGCAAGCCTACAGGAAGATATCCCCATTGGAATATGAAGGAAAGAGAATCTATTTGTTCCAGGATTACTCTGCCACAGTAGCAGCTCGAAGGAGAGAATTCTCACCATATTACAAACAACTAATAGACCAGGGCAGATCAGCGGTTTTACTATTTCCAGCACGCCTGAGGCTCCAGACAGCAAGGGGACCGCTGTTCTTTGATTCGCCGGAACAACTAAATCTCCACTTACAGATGGAGAGGGAACGTCAACAAGCTGAAGAGGGCAGAGACACTGACCCACCAACCTGAGATTCATTACAGGTCCACAGAATACAATGCCAAATGCAGACTAAAAGATAGGTCACACAGACCGGTATCCTTGAAATGTGAGGGGGGGGACTCTTCTATAGAAGTCTTGTTTTTTTCTTTAACAGTTGGGGATTGTGGGGGAGGAGGGCTTACTGTTTGTTAAAGGGGTTATTATCTGTCATTCTACTGTTTAACATTGTTTGTCTCTCTTTTGAAGTGTACGCATTAGAAGCAGACCTGATCCGTGCAGCCTCGGGGCGTCACTCCGGGGAAAGGGGTAAGATAAACCTTGTCACAACCTAAGTGTAAGTAAATACTAGACAGCTGGGGAGACTCTGAATTGCACCTTAAGCGCAAAGCGAGACACACCACCCTTAGATATTGTGCAACACTTCAGGCAGACACACATCCCAGTACAAGATGAAGTTAATTACATGGAATGTGGGGGGGGGATTACATCCCCAATCAAGAGAAAAATGATACTTAGGCAGTTAAACATTAAGAGAGCTGACATAGCGATATTAGAGGAAACACACCTCTCACAAGCAGAACACCAGAAGCTTAAGCAGAGTTGGGTGGGAGAAGTGTTATACACTCCGTATGAGGAAAAGAGAGCGAGGGGTGTTGCTCTATTATTCCGAAAAGGCTTAAATTACACTATTTCACAGACGATAGCTGACAGAGAGGGTAGATACCTAATTGTTAAACTGGAAATTGATACACTACACTTGGTACTTTGTGGCGTGTACAGCCCCCACACCGAAAAGAAACACTTCCTGACTCAACTACAAACCCAACTTATCCAATTCTCAGACCTTCCTATCATTGTAGGAGGGGACTATAACATTGCACCACTTACCCCAGCAGACAGATTCCGAAACCCAAACCTTCCTCCACAACAAGTTCAATCTTGGCCAAGCTCCAAAAGAGAAACTCTCATTCTTAAAAAATTTAGGAACACTCTCTCGCTCTCTGACGTCTGGAGAAACCGAAATCCAGAGTCGAGAGACTATACGTGTCTACACCCGTCCAAAACCACTCTGTCCCGCATAGACTATTTCTTAGTTACAGACTCCTTTTGCCCTCGAGTTACAGACATACGAATTGACCCTATTACAATTTCAGATCATGCTCCAGTTTCAATCACTATAAACACTACTACATCACACAGACAGGCTCGTAGATGGAGGTTCCCCGTCCATTTATAACATGATCTGCTCTGGGATCACCTTTTTACGGATCTGGGGAAATTCGGAGTGCAGGGACCCTTCCTGAGGGCTATTAAAACCATATACAGCGCGCCCCAAGTGGCGATTTTGATAAATGGAACGCCATCCAAACCATTTTCTCTCAGGAGAGGCACAAGACAGGGATGCCCTCTCTCCCCACTCCTTTTTTACCTTGCATTGGAGCCCCTAGTGATAAAAATTAGGACAGATACACTAGGACTTAACATAGGCGACGAAATCATCCACTTGTCCCTTTTCGCCGATGACATGGTGTTGTATATACGAGACCCTAGAGTTAACATTCCCACCATTATGACGATTATTACTGAGTTTAGTGACGTATCAGGGTACCGGATAAACAAAGACAAATCTGAACTGCTATGGCTATATGACAACCACCCCTCCATTCCCCTGAGAGACAATTTTAAAATCATTCACAGCACTTTTAAATATCTAGGGATTACTCTGGCAATGAACCCTGCCAAATGGTATGACGCAAACTTCAAGTCGCTGTTGAAGGAGCTTAAACAGCTACTAGTGAACTGGTATGGCCTACCGCTTTCACTGTATGGGAGGGTAGGGTTAATTAAAATGATTATATTCCCTAAACTCTTATACACACTACAGATGTTGCCTGAACTACTACACAAACAGGATCTCAAATCACTAAATAGGGAAATCCTTAATTTCCTGTGGAAGGGAAAGAAACACAGACTGAACTATCGCAAATTAACATGTCAGCCTATGTTGGGAGGATTTGGACTCCCAAACATTGAACATTATAACTGGGCAGCCCTGGCCAAGTATGTGATGGACTGGTTAGTAGACAAAAACCACTTCACTAATAGCTCACTTGAAACTGAAATTATTAAACCATGGTCCTTGAAGATGCTACCACACATGACACATGCACAGATAGAACCCATCATCAGAGGGGTACCCCTCCTCTGTCACCCCATAAGGGCTTGGTGGAAGATATGCAAGATGCTCAATGTCTCACATAAATATACAATTTACCTACCCCTAAAAGGTAACCCAAACTTTCCGGCAGGGATCACTACGAGACCCTTCAAACAGTGGGAGGGGTGGGGGATCTCCACAGTCAAGCAAATCTTAATGGAGGATGGGAAGACAATCCATTCCTTCGGGGACTTGCAACATGATTTCAACATTCCTAACACACACCACTTTGCTTACCTCCAAGTAAGACATTATGTGCAAAACCTACTGAGAACAGGAGCTATGCCTGACAGCAACTGTGACGTTTACAAGCTCTTGACTTTGACAAAAGGAGGGATGACGTCCATCTCACATACCTACAACATCCTTCAAACTAAGCCAAACAATATACTCAAAACACACCTCCAGAATACCTGGAACGCACTGACGGGACAAAACTCAACAGACCAGGGTGTAGAGCAAAGCTTTGTGAAAGTGAGAAAGGCCACTTTGTCTAATGACATTCGAGAATCTCATACAAAGTTGATTCACAATGTATACATTACACCCAGGATGTTTCACAGGTGGATACAGAACTCGACGGGTCTGTGCCCAAAATGTGCGCACAATGATCCCAACATCATACACATGATGCTGACATGCCCAAAGATGACCAAATTCTGGGGAATGACACAGAGATGGTTAGAGGGTTGTACTGGGGAAGGACTCAGATTCACGACAGAAATTTTATTTTTCCTACACTCACAGTCCAAAATAGGAAAACACTTGGAATTCATTCATAATGTAATACTACACGCCAGGAAGCTCATTCTTGGGCAGTGGATGCTCCCTACACCACCTAGACTGACACAGCTCAAAGGAGCTTTGAGACAACAGATGATAAATGAACAAATGGACACACAAGCGGATATTACACGAAGGACAAGGAAACTTATGACTAAGTGGGAAAACGCTGGACCTCACACACCAAAAACAAATCCTATACCCACTTAAAGACTCTGACTTCATCCTAAGTGCGCAGCTACGGGGTGACTGGAATATTTTCACCTAGACGCCTTTTAGATAACAATTGACCTGGGAATTAGGGAAATGTACGGTGGGTAAGAATCCTGGAGTGACGCCCCAGGGGGAGAAGGAACGGACAGGTTCTACAGGGAGAGAGACAGAGCTGGGAAAGTTAGAGGGGGGAGTTCTCATCTCTCCTCCAGATGAACGGGAAAGATTTCTCCAGCCACTGAGCTGGCTTGGCTCCAAATTTGGAAGAGACTTTAAGAGGACATTTAAAGAGACTTTGATATTTCGCACAGTGTAGGAAGTGGAGATGCTATCAACCAAAGGGAGAGAGCACTTAGCCCATCGGTTTGCTGTTTTGGTAGGGGAGAGTATAGCTTTGAGATAGTCGTAGGGATATGATAGGAGGAGTGAGAGGAGGAGAGGGAGAAGAATTAGACTTAATAAAAAGGAAAAACCAAGTGTGGTTGCAGATCCAATGTGCATTATTTTACTTTACAAATAGTTGACTTGTCATTGTTTATATTTGTTCATGTATGCTGCACTAAAAAATAAAATATTTAAATAAAAAAAATACAACAATACACTGATAAAATAAATAAATATACATTCAAATTTGAATTCCTCTTCATTGCAAACACTATGGATTTAGAAAAAGAGGGGAAGAAAAACAAAAAAAAGCAACTTAAAAACACACACATAATTATTGTAATTGCTATTTAGAAATCCATTTTTCCATATTAATTAATAATCTGGTGCTAAACACTGCACTTGTAGATGAATCACCCCAAATATTTCTGTGGTATTTTTAGATGAAATCATAACACCACAAAAAGGTATTATTCTATTTAGGTACAAGAATACAAGTGCAGTGGATTATATAAATAGAGTAGCCATGTATTTAATTCAGCAATTCATAATATGTTATTCCACAAAATAACTCATATCCCACTCACGATTCAGACCTAGGGGAGTGATAGTTCTGAGCCTATATATCCAGTATAATTCTTGCTTTAATAATAGCTTACTCCTATCACCTCCCCTAGGTGGGAACATAATGCGATCAATTACCTGAACCTTCATGTCAAAGACATTAGTCATATGTGTCAAATCGAAATGTCTGGCCACTGCCGATTCTTTTACATATTCCCTAGTGTCCCTAACATGCTCCCTAATCCTAGATCTCAGCTCTCTGGTCGTTTGACCTGTGGATTGTAAATTGCAATATTTGCACTCAAGAAGATACACTACGAATGTAGTTCTACAATTGGCATAAAACTTATGCATAAATTCTTCTCCGGTCTGACTACTCCTAAAACCATTGCCTATACTCACAAAACTACAGGTTATACATGAACCATGGCCACATCTATAAGTTCCCTTTTTCCTGATCCAATCACTCCTATCAGTATTACTGGAGCAAATTAAACTCGGGGATAGTTTAGATGATAATGTAGGTGCTTTTTTTGGCAAAAATTTGCATGAACCAATAAGGGGTCTCAAAGCAACATCAACTTCAAGCAAGTGAAGATTTCTCTTTAAAATGGAACAAACTTGATTAAACTGCGTTGAATACTCTGTAGTGCTTTTAACCTGCTGAGGTTTTCAAAGCTGATAAAACGTAATGCAAACGTATGTAAACTGTGTGTAAAACTAAAGCCAATGTAAAGTTTTGTTACGCAACATTTTACACCTGACAAGTATTGGCAATTATGTTAACTTGGCCTTAGAGATATACAAAACTTAGTCTGAATGGTAGTCCATTAAAGTGCTCAAATCCACAGATTGTTAATCCATATTACAACCCCAAATACGAAAAAGTTGGGACAGCATGGAAAATGCAAAAAAATTTTTTTAAAAAATTAGTCATTTAAAAATTACATTCACACTGTACTATATTGAAAACACAATCACCTAGATTTAGAGTTCTGCATTAGCCTTAAAAAGCAGCGTTAAGGGGTCCTAACGCTGCTTTTTAACGCCCGCTGGTATTATAAGTCAGGCAGGAAAGGGTCTACCGCTCACTTTTCTTCCGCGACTTTTGGCTACCGCAAATCCCCTTACGTCATTTGTGTATCCTATCTTTTCTATGGGATTTGCCTAATGCCGGTATTACGAGTCTTGGAAGAAATGAGTGGTACAGCCTCTACCGCCAAGACTCCTACCGCCTAAAAAAGTCAGTAGTTAACAGTTTTATGGGCTAACGCCGGAACATAAAGCTCTTAACTACCGTGCTACAAAGTATACTAACACCCATAAACTACCTATTAACCCCTAAACCGAGGCCCCCCCACATCGCAAACACTATAATAAAAAATTTTAACCCCTTATCTGCCGACCGGACATCGCCGCCACCTACATTATACCTATGAACCCCTAATCTGCTGCCACTAACATCACCGACACCTATAGTATATTTATTAACCCCTAATCTGCCGTCCCCAACGTCACCACCACCTACCTACACTTATTAACCCCTAATCGGCCGACCGGACATCGCCGCCACTATAATAAATGTATTAACCCCTAAACCGCCGCACTCCCACCTCGCATACACTATAATAAATTTTATTAACCCCTAATCTGCCCTCCCTAACATCGCCTACACCTACCTACAATTATTAACCCCTAATCTCCCGCCCCCAACGTCGCCGCTACTATAATAAAGTTATTAACCCCTAAACCTAAGTCTAACCCAAACCCTAACACCAATTTTTAGGTTCTAAGTATAGATTGTCACTTTGAGTCAATTACAAGGTTTAATATTTAATACTTAAAGTTCATCTCAGCTCTGGTAAGGGAATTGTGAATTCATAAATATGCAAGTTTAAAATTATATTGTATGTTAGTAAAATGAATTATTAGAATGAAAGGTCTTCTTTATTCCCCACCTTATAGAAATTAGCTCAGTGTACCTTCTATTTAGTAGCAAAGATAGGAAAGGGTTAACCTGATTGTTCTTAATTTTGTAAGGTCCCTTTAAATAGAGGCCAGAAACACAGCTCACATACAGCAGTGATCAAGCGTGTCTTCACACGCGAAACATGTCTGCGGTTTGCTCAGCTGTGACCCCGACCTCTTGCTAAAGGGAGCATTTGCTCTGAATTTGTTTTTATCGTTGTCCCAATAAAGATCGTTATCTTTTATTTGAAGCCTCAAGGAACTTTCTTGTTACTTACATCCTTTTTCATTACGGTGCGAGTTGCCTGATTGACCTCCTGCCCTGTGTAGCCCGGAAGTACACTGTGGACCTACTAACCCTAACACCCCCTAAGTTAAATAAAATTTAAATAAAATGAAATAAATGTACTATAATTAAATAAATTATTCCTATTTAAAACTAACTACTTACCTGTCAAATAAACCCTAATATAGCTACAATATAACTAATAATTACATTGTAGCTATTTTAAGATTTATATTTATTTTACAGGCAACTTTGTATTTATTTTAACTAGGTACAATAGCTATTAAATAGTTAATAACTATTTAATAGCTACCTAGTTAAAATAATTACAAAATTACCTGTAAAATAAATCTTAACCTAAGTTACAAATACACCTAACACTACACTATCAATAAATTAATTAAATAAGTTATCATTGCAAAGAAGAGGATGCTCCGTGTCGGATGTCTTGAAGATGGACCCGCTCCGCACCGGATGGATGAAGATATAAGATGCCACCTGGATGAAGACTTCTGCTGGATGGAGGACCTCTTCTGCCCCGATCGGATGAAGACTTGTGCCGGTCCGGATGTCCTCTTCTATCCCATCGGTGCCCGGCTGGCTGAAGACAGCTCAAGGTAGGGTGATCTTCAATGGGGTAGTGTTAGGTTTTTTTAAGGGGGGATCGGGTGGGTTTTAGAGTAGGGGTGTGTGGGTGGTGGGGTCTTGTATTTTTTTTACAGGTAAAAGAGCTGATTACTTTAGGGCAATGCCCGGCAAAAAGCCCTTTTAAGGGCTGGTAAAAGAGCTGGTTATTTTTGTAATTTAGTATAGGGTAGGGAATTTTATTATTTTGGGGGGCTTTTTTATTTTATTAGGGGGTTATAATAGGTTAATTAGATTAAAATTCTTGTAATATTTTTTTTATTTTTTGTAATTTATTGGGGTTTTTTGTACTACTGTATAGTTTAGTTTATTTAATTGTATTTTATTTTAGATCATTTTAGGTAATTTATTTAATTAATTTATTGATAGTGTAGTGTTAGGTGTATTTGTAACTTAGGTTAGGATTTATTTTACAGGTAATTTTGTAATTATTTTAACTAGGTAGCTATTAAATAGTTATTAACTATTTAATAGCTATTGTACCTAGTTAAAATGAATACAAAGTTGCCTGTAAAATAAATATAATTCCTAAAATAGATACAATGTAACTATTAGTTATATTGTAGCTATATTAGGGTTTATTTAATAGGTAAATATTTAATTTTAGAAAGGAATAATTTATTTAATTATAGTAAATTTATTTAGTTTTATTTAAATTATATTTAAGTTAGGGGGTGTTAGGGTTAGGGTTATACTTAGGTTTAGGGGTTAATAACTTTATTATAGTAGCGGCGACGTTGGGGGTTGGAGATTAGGGGTTAATAATTGTAGGTAGGTGTCGGCGATGTTAGGGAGGGCAGATTAGGGGTTAATAAAATTTATTATAGTGTTTGCGAGGCAGGAGTGCGGCAGTTTAGGGGTTAATACATTTATTATAATGGAGGCGATGTCTGGTCGGCAGATTATGGGTTAATAAGTGTAGGTAGGTGGCTGCGACGTTGGGGGCGGAAGATTAGGGGTTAATAAATATAATGTAGGTGTCGGCGATGTTGGGGGCAGCAGATTAGGGGTTCCTAGGGATAATGTAGGTGGCGGCAGTGTCCGGAGCGGCAGATTAGGGGTTAATAATATAATGTAAGTGGCGAGGATGTCGGGGGCTGCAGATTAGGGGTTAATAAGTATAAGGTTAGGGGTGTTTAGACTCGGGGTTCATGTTAGGTTGTTAGGTGTAGACTTAGAAAGTATTTCCCCATAGGAAACAATGGGGCTGCGTTAGGAGCTGAACGCTGCTTTTTTGCAGGTGTTAGGTTTTTTACAGCCAGCTCAGCCCCATTGTTTCCTATGGGGAAATCGTGCACAAGCACATTTTTCCAGCTTACCGCTACCATAAGCAATGCTGGTATTGAGGGTTGAAGTGGAGCTAAATTTGTCTCAACGCTCACTTTTCTGAGGCTAACGCAGCCATTCAAAAAACTCATAATACCAACGTTGGCTTAAGGGTGCGCTGGAAAAATAAGGAGCGTTAGAGCTGCAGGTTTTTACCGACAAAACTCTAAATCTAGGCGATTATTAACATGTTATTTGATGTTATACTGTGTGAATTTAATGTATTTTAAAAATATAAAATCATTTCAAATCTGATGACTAAAACACACTGCAAAAAAGTTGTGACAATCGACTATTGACCACTGTGTAACATCACATTTTCTTTTAATAACACTTATTAAGCATTTGGGCATGAAAGACAGCAGTTGGTTAAGTTTAGCAAGAGGAATTTTCCCCCATTCATCCATTATGCATGTCTTCAGCTGCGCAACTGTACAGGGCCTTTGTTGCCTTATTTTGTGCTTCATAATGCACCACAAATTCTCAATCGGAGACAGGTCAGGACTGCAGGCAGGCCATGCTAGCAGTCGCACTCTCTGCTTACACAACCATACACTTTTAATCCAGGCAGAATGTGGTTTGATGTTGTCCTGCTGGAAAATGCAGGGACGTCCCTGGAAAAGACGACGTCTGGATGGCAGCATATGTTGCTTCAAAATGTATACATATCTTTCTGCATTAATGGTGCCCTTACAGATGTGCAAGTTACCCATGCCATGGGCACTCACACACCCCTATACCATGACAGATACTGGGTTTTGGACCTGACGCTGATAACAACTTGGATGATCCTCTTTGGCTCGGAGAACTGGACAGCTTTTTATTTCTCAAAAATATTTTAAATGTTGACTCATCAGACCACAAAACAAGATTCCATTGTGCTACTGTCCATCTCAGATGAGATCGATCCCAGAGAAGTCAGCAACGCTTCTGGATAGTGTTGTTGTATGGCTTCTGCTTTGTATAGTATTAGTAAGCAGGAAAGTACTGGTGATAAAGCAAGGGCAATGGAAATAAGGATATTCAATATAATGTCAAGGTAGAGTCTAGTGTACGGTGTACTGAAAACCTTGTACTAATAAATAATACTAGGAAAGAAGTGTGATATATATATAAAATAAATATTCCTGGGGGACTTCCGGGCAGCGGCCATCTTGATGGTCACACTGAGCTTCAGCTCCTGATTCATTGCCCACTTTTATCTTAATTTCAACTGAAATACTGGCGACAAGTCACCTTACAAAGTGGAGAAGCTTGATTGAAGGCACACTGTCCCAGGAAATAGGGTTTTGGTTTGTGTCGCGGCTACCCAGCCCTCAGTACCGGACTTTTAAGTTGAGGCCTTCCCCTATACCTGAAGCCTCATTTGTCCCCATAATTGCGGCGCCATTGTTGCGCGGCCAGTGCCCTACGCGGCAAGCTAAGGAAAAGCCACTGCAAAGCTAAAATGTGCGATACCCCGGATGAGATGGCAATTCAGGGGGATATCCTTGTATCTGTCCTCAGACCACTACTACAGGAACAACTTGAACGCCTTACTGAGGTCATGCACCAGGCGTTTAAAGGAACGACAAACAAAGACACTATCTATCAGTCTGAAGAGCTAGTGAGTACCGCAGCGGAACAGGAAAACCACCAAGGAGACGTTTGCCTACTTACCGATAAGGCGATGGCCCTGCACGAGTGCCCTGGGGGGTCAACGAGCCGGAGGGTTGTGGTAGCTGTCCCTGATCTGCAGGAGCTCGTGAACGGTCGGGAACCGATGAATGCAAAGGTGCAGGAGCGGTTGCCAAATACGGATATTGCTGCTCCGTCTCCCTCCCTGGACACATTCCGGGAGCCTGCACCAGATGGTCCACCTAGATCTACTGCTTTGCGGCGTGCTATGCTCCTGGCTGAGATGGATGTCACTGAGTTTTGGTTCCGAGACACATTTGCTTCCTGCCGGCCTGTAACATACTTAACTTTCTTCCAGCACCTCAGGGACTTCCTAAGAGGAGTCTGGAATTATCGGCATCTCTGGAAGGGTGAACTGCCTGCCCTTAGCAAATGTATGATAGCAGTGGAACTGAAACGGAGAGATGGGGTGGGTTAAAGTTTTGTGTTTTATCCCGCATACAAGTTGTGGACAGCATGTGGACAAAACCTCTGACAACTCTCGTGACCCCTTAACTATATAGAAGACCCACAAATGTGTCAATCTTACTTCACTACCTCCCTGTGTTTACCCCTAGGGACTCAACCATTCATGAGGACTCTATTGTTCGATACTTTTGGTTGCAGTTGGTCTGGGGTGAATATGTGTAGCCTGATAGCTCTAACTATACTTTATTTCTGTCCTTATGTATTACTAAGTGTGGGTGACAAGTAGCTGATATCACTACTGTGACGGGTTAAACAGTCTTTACAATCATATTGAGCCTCTTTATACTAGTATTGCAGCAGCCAATGCTTATTTGTGAGCCTCTAATTACACCATATTCTACTAGTGTATAAAAGGATGAAGTTTGAATATGGTTGTTATCCTATGTATACCTAGACTCCGCTATTCATTGAACAACATACCAAGTAGTTGAATTGACTCCCAGGTAATATGACACCTGTGCTCAACATAATGTATCCCTAAGTATAATTATCCATTGGCGACTATTCACATTGCCCTATAACACCTTTTCCTTATCCTTTGCTGTTTTTCCCCTTTCCCCCTCACTGAGCATTCAATACCAGTTAATTGCTTATCTAAGGTCCATAAGTGACCAGCTTTATAAATTGAACCCCTCCCCCAAGCTGTATACTTTTATTTGGGTCCAAGAGTGGCTCAATATATTTTGGGAGGTATCATGTTTATATTAAAAATGAGATTTCATCGCAATCTGTCCACTTACAAAACTAATGATAGAGTATTCAGATAGCAATATGAGCTACAGAAACATGCATTGCATTTAACAAACCAACTAATATGTATTGTACATGCCTATGTGAATGTCTATGGACGTGTGTTATATATTGTTATTACCGAAAAATCTCAATTAAAAAAAAAAAAAAAAAAAAAATATTCCTAAGAATTAGCTTGATAAAGCAGATAACAATAGAGATGAATAATTTCATATATCAAAAGAATATACTGAAGGCTAAAAACACATATAGCCCCATTTGAATATTAAGCAACATTACATATAATCAATATATCATATAAAAACAATGTGTCACATAAAATTCATATAGATCACATAAAAAGCATGTATAGGTCTGGACGTCCAGTTGCTAAAAAATATATAAGAAAATAGAACTATAGTGGATGTAAAACAAAGCTAGTAAAAATTCTATGGCAAATATATATAGACAGCAATAGAAAAAGACTACCAAATGAAGCCGATCTTACTATATTATAGAAGTATTGGATAATGCTGAGTGCATATGGGAGCGGTACCTTTCTAAATATTTATAGAGCGGCCGTAGTCTATAGGAGGTCCTAGTGTTTAACTTCAAACAGGGTGATTCAACCTGTTCCAATGCGTCCGCTGTGCTGGAACTTTAAGAGCTGCCTGAGACATTGCTCACTTCCACGTCTGGCATCCCCTGAGGAATAGCGGTCACGTGGGTTGCCTAACCAAATGGGGTTACGGTTGGATCAGCTGTTCTAGTTAGACATATTAAATATTAAAATATTTCTCTATTGTAATCTGCTTTATCAAGCAAATTCTTAGGAATATTTATTTTTTATATATCAGACTTCTTTCCTAGTATTATTTATTAGTACAAGGTTTTCTGTACACAGTACACTAGCCTCTACCATGACATTATATTGAATATCCTTATTACCATTGCCCTTGCTTTAACGCCAGTACTTTCCTGCTTCCTGTATTCTCCCTGTGGGGCTTCTTTAGAGAGGGGTCCCTCTCTGTATTTGGCAGTGGGGCTGTTTTTAGTGCCAGTTCTCCACAAACTTTTCCACTTCTGCTTTGCATAGTAAAGCCTTAACTTGCATCTGTGGATGCAGTGGCGAATGGTGTTGACTGGCAAAGGTTTACCAAAGTATTCCCAAGCCCATGTCAGGATATCCCTTACAGACTCATGATGGTTTTTGAGACAGTGACGTCTGAGGGATTGGAGATCACGCCCATTCAGAAGTGGTTTTTGGCCTTGCCCTTTGCGCAAAAAGATTTGGCCTGGATTCCTTGAATCTTTTAATTATGCTGTGCAATGTAGAAGGTGAAATGCCCAAAATCCTCCCTGATTTGGGGAATGTTGTTCTCAAAGTGTTGGATTAATCACTGTCACATCTGTTGGCAGATTGGCTAGCCTCAACCCATCCTTGCTCTTGGAGAACTAGGCCTTTTTTGGAGGCTCCTTATATACTTTAATTACACAATTGCCTCACCTGTTTCACATCACCTTTTAATTTCAACTTGTTACATCGCTATTAGTCCTACATTGCCCCTGTGCCAACTCTTTTAGAACATGTTGCAGATTTGAAATGAGTGTATATTTTCATAAATTAATTTAAAAATTAAATTCAAAAAGTAAAACATCAAATAATGTGTTAAGAATGTGTTTTCAATATTGTACAGGGTGAATTGAATTTTTCAAATGACTATTTCCATGTCTTGTGACTTCATATAATTTCTGTTGTTATAGTGAAATTTTTACTAAACCTACTGGATATTTTTTTTTCTCATTTTAGTGTATATTTTAGTATTCAAAAGATGTTGATCATTTTGCAGCATTTATTTCACTATCCTTGGTTTTGTCCTCTAGTGTTGTTGTCTTACGTTTTACAATTAGTAAAGATTATACTTTTTATAATGGGGATGCTAGTTGGAATTCTTTTTCAGGCAATGACTTTTCTTCATTTACAAGATGTATCCAAAGAGTTTAAAAAAACATGATTTTAACTTTTGGAAATAGCATACTTAAATATTAAATGTTGTAAACTCACAGTTTTATAGACAGCACAGATTATTAAAATATTTTCTGTAGAATAAAATATGAATGTTAGAGGTTTGTTTTAATGCCTTTCCATTCACCGAGAATCATGGCGGCTGCTGCCCTTTTCCTAATTGTTCTTTACTGCTTCCCACAGTATTCAGTTTATTCAATGCACCTCATTTATGAAGATGAAGATGCAGCTTCGGGGCTTTCCAGGCTTCCCAAGGCATGCAGGAATTTAATCTTCAAGATCCGATCCAAATGATTGTCAAGCCCTGCTCTAGCACAATTGGTTGGGCTAAAACAGAGGGCAGGCTCCATAAATAATTGCCTGTGCAATGCCAGGCAGACGAGGTTCCTGAAACCGAACCATGTCCATCTGGTATTTAATAAATGGGCCCCAATAAATTTGGCTAATTTGCACTTTTGCACGTTTTCCTCTCAAAGAAAGAGAGAGAATGACTTGCTGCACTCTTACAATAGAATGAAAAATATGTGTAATAGTGTAAGAGTGCACACCAATCTTCCCACAACTGTACAAAAGATTACTGTATGATCTCAGCTCAATAGTGGAGCAATATATTACATTTGAATACAGAGAAGCATCACATACAATTTTTTAATATAATAAAAAGTTAAAATACAAATCATAAGAAGTCACCTGGTATGATATTTATGTAATGTTTTGGTCTTTCAGACTTCATATCTTTAAATATAAAATTGTCCTATTTTATTGTTTGAATTAATCCATCATCTCCTATCTTGCATTTAGGGAAACTGCTAAGCACTTTCACTAAATTAGACAGATTAGCAAAATATAAAATTGTCTGAGCAAAGCTGACTTTAAAATGACCCTTTTAGAAAAGTAAAGATAAATTCAACCACAGCTAATAAAGCTGCCAATCATACTGACAGCATGTATAGTGAAACCATTAAAATACTGACCTGGGGCCCAACACACATAGAATTACAGGCAGGTCTTGAACTAGGTTTTCAGTGTGAAAGGTGGTTTAAGTGCCAAGAAACTCTCTTGTTAATATAAATTCTGACTTCATTAATGTTCCTTAATTTTCTTTGACTTGAATCTCTTATTCTATATATAGTACTGCTGGGTCAATAATAAAGTGAAGATGTCTTCCTCATTTTAACATTTTTTTAAATAAAGTATAACAAATGGTTCTCCTACAATAGCACAACATATAATTTTGCAGTAGACATTTCTCTGGTTACTCCCATTCTAGAAAATATAATTAATTGAATTGTTTTCTATGCTATTGCATTGACTATAGTTATCCCCATGATCCACCAGATCTTTAATGTTTAATAGAAACCGCAAGAGTAACCATTAAACATGCACACACACACAAACTTGTTTGGGATGAATTGCCCATTAAAAAAAAAAAATGTATATATATGGCCAATGAGAACAACTTCAGGGCAGCAGAGGAGAAGCCGGACTGTATCTTAAACTGAAAAGTAGCTTAAACTGAAATAAAGTTAAAGTAGTAGCTAGCGCTTCTTCTTCTTCAAGTTAGCAATACAACATTTTATTTTATTAAAATGTATTTTTGAATGGACTAAAGATTGAGAAAGATAAGGCAAGAAGAAAAGCTTACATACTGTATTTAATGTCTGAAACAGAAAATAATGAGCTGACAAGGACATTACTGAATCACTATTGAATATTGTAAAACTATTCATGTTAAGTTTTTTCTGCCTTCAGAATAACCGTTTTCAACACATGAACGGATCAACTAATTTTTTTTTTGCAACATACATTTGTTCTTTCATTTATTCATGAAAGGGCCCAATGCTAGAAATACAGCAAAATAAGTCATTTTTTCATTTGTCCGAATCTAAATGCACATGTCTAGAAACCATAATCATGCAGAAAGCAAAAGAATGTGATGGGTAGTGTGCAAAGCGACTAGTAAAAGGCAGAAGTAATAAATAAATCCTTCCAATCGCCCTAATCCAAAGTACCTATCTATGACGATAGAAATGGCCTGGCAGGGGAGATGAGTTTAGAGAGATTTATTGTAAATACACAATGACACAATGAAGGTGTAAAAGTTATAAAAGTTAAAAGCAGTACTGTTAAGATCGGTAAGTATAAAATCACAGTAATAAATGTAATTAAATAAGATACAGTTGAAAAAAATTGTGATGTGAGGTGACAGTCGAGTACCACAAAATATGTTAGAAAATCATGGATCCATGTAAAAAATAATCTTGTAATGAGACGTGCTCAGTGAGGAGGTTTGCGTGGACTGCTAGAGCAAACTGTCAGTGTATGAAAATGTATAAAGATTGCAGTTAAATTGTTATGTACATATTATGTGCTGCTGATGGCCGCAATAAGGTGTGATCTTCTATGTGGTCTAGGAGAAAGACCGGGGGGGGGGGGGGACCTTAAAAGAGGACTGGTATGTGAGTTCAAAAGATAGTGACGTGTCAATAAAAATTGGGGTAGTGCGATCAAATAAACATCAAGAGCAGTCTTGATAAAGGCCCAATTTGTGGCCAAAATGCGTTGACCAGAGCTGGTAAGCAGACTTTCATTATCCCTTATTACACCTGTACAATCTACACTATTTTTTTTAACTGTTTACAGGTACATCCAGGAAGAAATTGGAAGAAACTAAGAACATTTGGACCCATTTGGTGATTCACCTAGACCCATCAGTGGATCACTATCATCAAACCACAAGTTTGTTTATAACCACCTATATAATTGACATTATTTTATTCACATGGAGTATTTACACTGACTCAACTTTATCCTTTTGAGCTCCTACATTGACTATAATATATATATATATATATATATATATATACATATATATATATATATATATATATATATATATATATATATATATATATACACACACAGTATATATATTTATATTTATTATATTTTTTTTTTTTGTTCACCCACACGCCTTTTTGGACATTTTTCACATTCCTATTCAATATTTATTTTTTATTTTCATCCTTTTCTTTTTTTGATCATTGTTGTATTTTTTGTTTTACCATTGCTGTTTTTTCACTGTGGTACCACAGTGCAAGCTGTTTTGCCATTGTTATGTTTTATTATTTGATTTTTATTTGATCACACTACCACAATTTGTATTGACACGTCACTATCTTTTGAGCTCACATACCAGTCCTCTTTTAAGGTTCCCCCCCAGTCTTTCTACTAGACCACATAGGAGATCACACCTTATTGCGGCCATCAGCAGCACATAATATGTACATAACAATTTAACTGCGATCTTTATACATTTTCATACACTGACAGTTTGCTCTAGCAGTCCACGCAAACCTCCTCACTGAGCACGTCCCATTACAAGATTATTTTTTACATGGATCCATGAATTTCTAACATATTTTAGGTACTTGACTGTCACCTCACATCACAATTTTATTCAACTGTATCTTATTTAATTATATTTATTACTGTGATTTTATACTTACCGATCTTAACAGTACTGCTTCTAACTTTTATAACTTTTACACCTTCATTGTGTCATTACAATAAATCACTCTAAACTCATCTCCCCTGCCTGGCCAATTCTATCGTCATAGATAGGGACTTTAAATTAGGGCGATTGGAAGGATTTATTTATTACCTCTGCCTTTTCCTAGGCGCTTTGAACACTACCCATCACATTGTTTTTATTTTTGGCCAGCTAGGAGGCCCTTTGTTCAAAGCTAGAAGTTCCAGACCTGGCGCTTAGTATTATCCTTATTGCTAGAAAGCAAAAGAACATGGCAGTAAAAGTTGTTAGATAAAGCATGGCTCTGATCAATACAGTTAAAAAATAAAAATGCCTGGATTGTTGTTTATGATAGTATGAAATCAACCCTTGCTCAGGTTTTTATAAGATGTATGATGATTTGGTTTTGGATATTTCTTTAGAAAATCTTGTCAAATTATTTATCTTCAAAAATACAATGGACTTTTATTGTAAATTTTGTATAAAAGTCCTTTCTCCCAGTAGGAAGTTAAACAGAGTTATTAAAATGTTAATTTTCCATTGTTTTCTGTAGGGGTGCAATAATAAAAAGCATTTTGGTAATGGCAATATTTTAAAAAGTGCTCCAACTTATGATCGAGATTGCTGGGGAAATGATAAAAAAAGGACTGAAATCAGATATACAGTAAGATATAAGTTTTTACCATGTGGTTGCAATATTTTAGAATAACACGTTTAGAACGATTACTTACAACATATATATCAGCAATAAAAAAACATTATTTAAAAACCCGTCAATTCCAAAAAACACATTTTACACAAAGCAAAGCTAAAAAACTGGACTTTTGGTAAAACTAGAAAGCCGCAACTAACATCTTCTATGAAATAGAAATATCTGAATACTAAATCTTCTTCCAAAAAAAAAGAAAATAAGAAAACACACTAAAAGCAAAAGATATGATTTTTTTTATTATTATTTTATTTATAATCCAACAGTGTAATAACAAAGAGAGAGACAGAAAAACACAAGAAAACAAATATACCAGCAAGATTTTCGCTTGCATCTCGCAGGATGCCAAAAAATAAATAAAAGATAAATTCATATCTATGTCATAATCGTGAGAATAAATAAAAATTAATAACTGTCATAGTATCAGACAACCAAAACATGTTAAATAAACTCTCTTTTGACTGTGATTAAAGCAGAACAACAAACATCTTATAATTCTCCAGTCTGCAAATAGGAAATCATACACTGTTGGTGCAATTTAATTTAACTAAGACCAAAAACAAAATAAAACAAAAAAACAACAACAAAAAAACATCCCCCCCCCCCCTCCTGGTCCGCTCAATCTTATTTAATACATTTTTGCTGATCATTACTGTCTTACTAGGGCAGTGATTTTATAGTCTGGGTACTACATTTTTTCAGTTATTTCTATACTTTTAGGGACCCAATCCTTACCCTACACGATCTCTCTAAACCCCATAATCCACATTGGGGGGAATAACTCGGTTATAACAAGCTCCGCAAAAGAGATAGAACTCAGAAATGGGGCTAAAATACGCCTTTGGATTGGGAGAGGGTAGGATTTAATTATAGATAGCCACCCCAACAAAAAGCATTTTATCCTAGCTTCAGTTGTAAATTTCATATGATATGCTTCGAAAAGAATTTGAAGTTGGACTTCTTTCTAAAAAGAGGAAAAACTAGGGGCGGTATGATCTTTCCAATTTTTAACTATTGTATGTCTTACCATTAAATTTATAGTATTTAGAGCTTTTAAACATATCGAGGATCTATTTTCAGATATTTCTAAAAAAAAAATCTCTTCTGATGAAATCGGCCTAGTATCCTTATATTGTCTACTGTACCAATACCATACTTTCTGCCAAAATTGCCTGATTTTCGGGCATGACCAAATCTTATGAATTATATCTGCATTGCGAGACGTGCAACGTGGACAAGCATAAGTTTGCAAGGGGTAGAATCGAGACATTTTCAGTGGAGATAACTAATGCTTATTAATTAATTTTATATGTGATTCTCTCCACGTCATAGAAATCTGCAATTTATCTAATGCCGCAAAACTTTGTCTAAGCCGATTTTCCTCAATGGCGGGAAAAGTCCCTCCCCAAGAATTACAAGGTTTATTTATCAGTATTATACCCTGTTTGGCCTGCATAATATCATATATAAGCGAAATTCAAGCATTACCATTAGCAAATTTCTGAATGACTATCTTGGTATTGGACCATGCCGCTAACGCCTCATAGACCCACTTCTGCGCAAAAACAAAATGCTGCAGCTAAAAATAAGCATTAATATTAACCCTAGGAAGATTAAACTTTTGAAAAAATGACTCTGATACCATAATCTGTTGTTCTGACAATATTTGGGAGACATATATCAGCCCTTGATCTGCCCATTGCTTAAATACATCCTGATAAATTCCGGACATATATTCAGGGTTACCAATTATCGGAAGAAAATCAGAAAAAGCTGAAGAAACCTCCAGCAAACTACAAAGTTTATGCCATGCTAAAATTACATTTTTTTTATATATCAATCCCAGAATATTAGAGGGTAGATTTTTCCCATTTTTAACCAGGGAGGCCCAATTATATAGTCACAAATCTGGCAAAGCCAGACCTACCACCGTTAGGGATGGGCAAATGTGTTTATATTTGAATTTGAATGCTAGAACGAATGTTATTGTAGAAATTCGAAGAACGAATATTCTTAAAAATTCGATTTTCGGGGGGCATGTCTAGGCGGCGGCCATGAATGGTCGCACTTTCAGGAGCTCCTGGCATGAGATAGATAATCTGCTGATTGTCTACACAACACCAGACTATCTTGCTATAAAACTATTGTATATTTAAGCTGTGGGATCTGAGGATCTCGTCGACATTTTGTTTTCTGTTTCTATGACTGCTGTCTCCTGTACTGGACTGCTGAGGCCCATGGCGGCAGACTAACAACGGATCTCAGCTCCCCCCCCCCCGTCTGACCGCGGGTAAATACAGTCAAGATTAGGCTGTTATAATGCTTTTGCAGAAGATACCTGGAGAGTACTGATTATATATACATTCAGTGGGACTTCACTTGATACAAATACAGGATGGAGCCTGAAGAAGCTATTTTGCTTAAACAGATCACTAGTATTCTTGATGAACACTTCACACAGCTTAAGAACGCAATAGCTGCAGCATGGGGCAATGGTGGCGATCAAATTCAACAGAACAACATGGTCGCTGCAAGCGCAGCACCATCTATGCTGGAGCCTACCAAAGAAAGCACCCTCTCAGTTAGAAAACAGGCCGAGACACCACCTATAGATGGGCGTCATAAGGAGAGAGAGCTAGCGCTTGATACTGGGGACCATGGGACAACGGATAAGACAAACTCCACCAAACCAACCCAAGCTCTTGCCGCTTCCTGCTCAGCCCCTAGTCGACCGGCTCAGTGGAAACAGAAGATTAGAAATATCATCCCGTTCCTACACACTCTGACTCAGCAAGTGAAGGCGGAGGGACGTATGCCCGGAGCGGTTGTCATCCTAGCCATGATCATGCCCTGCTATGAATATGGCTGGAAGAGAGACTTCAGTTCACGAGCGTGTATTATGGGGAGACACATCCAGATACGCAGGCAAGTTTACTCAGACCTTTGCTGTGGTCCTATATGCCCTAAGCCCTGTGTCGATGAGCTGAGTTCTGGTATTGGTTAGCTGTCAACTCACGCTGGCTTGCCTAAGGGGAGCAGTAAGCTCTTCATAGCTTCTTACTTATTTAAGTATTTAATATTCACATGGACTTTTTACCATATGGTTTGGGACAAAGCCGGGACTACAACCATCTGTTAATGAATGTTAAACAGCAGCGCCTTTTTGACCTACCTTATTCTTTAACAACATAGCTATACATAAGTAATCACAGTGCCATCAGTACAGTATATACTAAAGGTTGCTCATAAATACAAACAATATGAGCTGGAGAGCAGTAAAACCTAATAGTGGACGTGTATTAGTGTATTTTAACTATGATCTCAACAGCCTAATTAAATGGGGCTATATACTGAATGGGTTAACTATTCTGCTTACTTCACTAATTGTGTCAACCTAAACTCAATCTTCATTTTCTTATTGGAAGACTCGTATCCCGCTGTCGGCGGCCGAGATGGTGGGATATAGCTGACCAAATTGGTGAGAGTTTTTGTTTACAGTTCTTAAAGTAGTTTTTGGGGAAAAGGCTCTAAGCCCATATATACGTTTTATAATGCCAATAAGGTTACTGAAGTGAAACAGAGGGTGTGTAGTTTTAGTTAACAGCTAGATTGATGGTAACTTCACTCTCCCCATACAGTGTTATAAGTTGAAATATCCACTAATCCAGGGGCTTACAGTTATTTTTACACAGAATTTCTTTCTGTAGAACCAGTTGGATCTGGAGGGTGTTTCATGTGTAATTGTCTCATGCTTGAATTTCAGTACCCCAAACCTCTAATACTTGTATAGCACCCCTCTAAACACAACTAAAACAAGCCATATATATATATACAATGTAGGTCACTAGGCAAGTTATTTAAGCTCCTGACTACATATTATTGATTTACTTATTCCCTAGTTTTAAATTTCTCCTGCAAATATAATATATCACTACAGCCCTAAGGGTCCAAGAGAGACCCTACAGGTTCAAATGCTACTATCATAGCTACAATTTGAGCAATCAGAATCCAATTCTTGACTAGTACTCTTCCTTAGAATCTCAATATCCCATAATCTAAGCTTAGATAGTCAAAGGGAAATTTTTGTTTGGTCTCAGGGTCCAATTTTAGTCCTTTATTTATAATGGCTAATTTAGAGACATAATGATATGGACATATTAAAATCCTCCTGTAGTGTTCTAATTATAGGGTTGCCAATAGTTTCGCAAAATCCTATTAGACTGTAAACAGGAGAGATTTTGTACTTTCAATCTAGTCTCTTGATGTCCGTATTCATATTATATTATAAGTGATCCACCTCCGTCAATTTTCCTACAATGGTTATCAGAGTAACTTTAGTTTTCTAAAGGGGGTGCAAAAACCAAGGAGAGTTCATTTTCTAGAGGTTTCAACTTTATGGGTCACTAATATTTATTCTATCTAGTTATGTGTTATTGTTCGCTCAATCCATCACAAATGTTTATGGGATACTGCTATTTATGTACTAATTGTGTTTCTATTTTATAAGTGCTCTCCATATTTGTTATGATTAGACCAACTATATACCGTGGTTTAATATATCTCTTTATAATGTTTCTTAAAATTTTACTCTATGATACAGACTTACTAAAACAGAAAAATTGAGACTCAACATTTGGGGTCCATGAGTGGCCTTCTTTTGTCCATGAATGCTGTCTATAACGTTATAATGTTATATTGAGAGGTCCGAGAGTGGCCTCATAGAACATTTAGAGGGCATACGGTTTCTATGGCACAAAGATTGTTACATTTTACTCATATGTACGGTTATTCAAGCATGTTTTAGACTATGCTATGTAATTAATTTATCTGGTCCTTATTTGAGAAAGTATGTATGGTAAATATCATTCTGTACAGATTTCCTAACCGTATTATGTATATGTGTCCTAATTTGAAGCTCAATAAAAAAAAAAAAAATCGATTTTCGAATGTTATTTACAGTTTTCGAATGTCACATTCGAATTCGAATATTACATTTATAAAACACAATTGTAGACACTAACACTATTTTGAATTTGAATGTCATATTTGAATCGAATATCACATTCGAATCGAATATCACATTCGAATTTGAATATTACATTTAAAACACAGAATTAGACTAGAAATACTATTTCAAATTCGAATGTGACATTCGAATTTGAATTTAGCATTCAAATTTTAATATTACATTTATTAAACACAGTTGTAGACTAGAAATACTATTTCGAATTTGAATGTCACATTCGAATTTGAATATTACATTTCGAAATTGAATGAATACATAGCTAAACATTCTATTATTCGAACAAATATTTTTTAATTTTATTGGAAAATTCGAAAATAGAATGTTAGAATGTTATATAAACATTCGAAATTCGATTTGAACGAACGAATGTATCAAAATTCGTTTTAAATTTCAAATTTTTAGAAACATTCGCCCATCCCTAACCACCGCTTTCTTTTGCATTATCCTATTTAATGAGATACACGGCTTCTTATTATCCCAGATAAATTTGGACTGCCAATGATGTAAATCATGCAGGTCTCTGTTAGTTAAAAACAATGGTAAATTCTGGAGTAGATAGAGTATACGGGGAAAAATAATTGATTTTATAAGATTATATAGAAATTGGGAAGGATGACCACATTTCCAAATCCATTTTAATTTTCTGTAAAAGAGGGAAAAAGTTTAGCTTGTACCATTTTTCCGGATTTCTATGAAGCACTATACCTAAATGTTTAACGAATAAACCACTTTAAGAGGGTGGTCCTTATAATTGATCACCGCTTAACTTACCCATAACAGTTCACTTTTATAAAAATGTATTTTATACCCTGAAAAAGAAGAGAAAAACACAAATAAACACAGAATTAACGGTATTGATTGTTGTACATTATCCAAGAATACAAGAAGATCATCTGCGTAGAGCAATATTTTTAAACTATGTGTACCCATATGAATTCCTGTTAACTATCCCTTAACCATATGGCAAATGGTTCCAATGCTATGTTAAAAAGCAGTGGGGAAACTGGGCAACCCTGCCTAGTACCTATCTTAAGAGATATTTTAGATGATAGAGTCCCATTAATAAGAAGATAAGATATATGGGGGTAGTTATCAACGTGTCTACTTTACCTGCCTTCGCCGGTCCAATACATCCGCCTAAGCTCGCCTACCTTCGCCGCCGCGGACCTGCAAAATTTCACCTAAGTTATCAAAAAAGCTGTCAAAAAGCCGCGCACCAAGTACTGGGCGATGAGCAGCGGACTGTGATAGTGCTCACTCATCCAATCTCGCTGCTCTTCGGCTTTTTTACAGCTTTGCTAGCCTGTCACTAAGCACCCACACTAACTACACTGTTCTACCCCCTATACCGGCGCCCCCGGAGCCCCCCGCAACTAAATAAAGTTAGTAACCCCTAAACCGCCGCTCCTAGACCCCACGCAACTCTTACAAATGTATTAACCCCTAAACCGCCGCTCCCGGACACAGCCACAACCTACATTATACCTATTAACCCCTATCCTGCCCCCCCATACCGTTGCCCTCTATAATAAAGTTATTAACCCCTATCCTGCTGATCCTGCACCTCGCCACAACTAAATAAATAGTTTAACCCCTAAACCGCCACTCCAGGACCCCGCCGCAACCTATATTAAACTTATTAACCCCTAATCTGCCCCCCCTACACCGTCGCCACCTATAATACATTTATTAACCCCTATCCTGCCCCCCACTACACCGCTGCCACTGTAATAAATTTATTAACCCCTAAACCTAAGTCTAACACTAACCCTAAAATCCCCCTAACTTAAATATTAATTAAATAAATCTAAATAATATTTCTATTATTAACTAAATTAATCCTATTTAAAACTAAATACTTACCTTTCAAATAAACCCTAATATAGCTACAATATAAATAATAATTATATTGTAGCTATTTTAGGATTTATTTTTATTTTACATGTAACTTTCAATTTATTTTAACTAGGTACAATAGCTATTAAATAGTTATTAACTATTTAATAGCTTACCTAGCTAAAATAAAGAGAAATTTACCTGTAAAATAAAAACTCAATCAGCCAACCAGATTTTTCCTACCTTAATTCCGATTGACTGATAGAATCCTATCAGCCAATCGGAATTGAAGGGACGCCATCTTGGATGACGTCCCTTAAAGGAGCCTTCATTCGTCGGTAGTCCGTCGGGAAAGAAGGATGTTCCGCGTCGGCGGGATTAAGATGGATGCTGAAGAAAGAAGATTGAAGACCCCGCTTGGAAGATGACATCACCCGGATGGAAGACTTCTTCAGCGCCGCTTGGAAGATGACATCGCCCGGATGAAAGACTTCTTCAGCGCCCCTTGGAGGATCACTTCTGCCGCTCCGGATCTCCTCTTCGGTTCCATCGATGGTCGGCTGGCTGAAGACGACTCAAGGTAGGATGATCTTCAGGGGGGTAGTGTTAGGTTTATTTAAGGGGGGTTTGGGTTAGATTAGGGGTATGTGGGTGGTGGGTTTTAGTGTTGGGGGGTTGTATTTTTCTTTTACAGGCAAAAGAGCAGTTTTCTTTGGGGCATGCCCCGCAAAAGGCCCTTTTAAGGGCTGGTAAGGTAAAAGAGCTTTGAACTTTTTTTAATTTAGAATAGGGTAGGGCATTTTTTTATTTTGGGGGGCTTTGTTATTTTATTAGGGGGCTTAGATTAGGTGTAATTAGCTTAAAATTGTTTAATGTTTGTAACATTTTTTTTATTTTTTGTAATTTAGCTTTTTTTATTTTTTGTACTTTAGTTAGTTTATTTAATTGTATTTAATTGTAGTTATTTGTAGGTAATTTATTTAATTTATGTAATGATAGTGTAGGTTTAATTGTAACTTAAGTTAGGATTTATTTTACAGGTAATTTTGTATTTCTTTTAGCTAGGTAGTTATTAAATAGTTAATAACTATTTAATAACTATTCTAACTAGCTAAAATAAATACAAAGTTGCCTGTAAAATAAATATAAATCCTAAAATAGCTACAATGTAATTATTAATTACATTGTAGCTATCTTAGGGTTTATTTTACAGGTAAGTATTTAGTTTTAAATAGGAATAATTTATTAAAGTATAGTGTAGTGTTAGGTGTAATTGTAACTTAGGTTAGTTTTTATTTTACAGGTAAATTTTTCTTTATTTTAGCTAGGTAGCTATTAAATAGTTAATAACTATTTAATAGCTATTGTACCTAGTTAAAATAAATTGAAAGTTACCTGTAAAATAAAAATAAATCCTAAGATAGCTGCAATATAATTATTATTTATATTGTAGCTATATTAGGGTTTATTTGAAAGGTAAGTATTTCGTTTTAAATAGGATTAATTTAGTTAATAATAGAAATATTATTTAGATATATTTTATTAATATTTAAGTTAGGGGGTGCTAGGGTTAGTGTTAGACTTAGGTTTAGGGGTTAATAATTTTATTACAGTGGCGGCGGTGTAGTGGGGGGCAGGATAGGGGTTAATAAATGTATTATAGGTGGCGATGGTGTAGGGGGGCAGATTAGGGGTTAATAAGTTTAATATAGGTTGCGGTGGGGTCCTGGATCGGCGGTTTAGGGGTTAAACTATTTATTTAGTTGCGGCGAGGTGCAGGATCAGCAGGATAGGGGTTAATAACTTTATTATAGATGGCGGCGGTATAGGGGGGCAGGATAGGGGTTAATAGGTATCATGTAGGTGGCGGCGGGGTCTGGGAGCGGCGGGTTAGGGGTTAATACATTTATTATAGTTGCGGCGTGGTCAGGGAGCGGCGGTTTAGGGGTTAATATGTATAGAGTAGCTTGCGGTGGGCTCCGGGAGCGGCGGTTTAGGGGGTAATACATTTATTTAGTTGCGGCGGTGTAGGGGGGACAGATTAGGGGTGTTTAGACTCGGGGTACATGTTAGGGTGTTAGGTGCAGACAGCTCCCATAGAAATCAATGGGATATCTGGCAGCAGCGAACTTGTACTTTCGCTATGGTCAGACTCATATTGATTCCTATGGGATCCGCCGCCTCCAGGGCGGCGGATTGAAAACCAGGTACGCTGGGCCGGAAAACTGCCGAGCGTACCTGCTAGTTTTTTGATAACTAGCAAAAGTAGTCAGATTGTGCCGCACTTGTGTGCGGAACATCTGGAGTGACGTAAGAATCGATCTGTGTCGGACTGAGTCCGGCGGATCGAAGCTTACGTCACAAAATTCTACTTTTGCCGGTCTCTAGCCTTTGATAACTAAGGCGAATCAGCCTCGCCACAAATATGCTGCGGAATTCCAGCGTATTTGAGGTTGACGGCTTGATAACTACCCCCCATAGGGTTTTTGTAAAGTTTCTGTACAAATTCCGAAAAATTACTTTTAAATCTAAATGTATCTATTGATTTAAATAGATATTCCCAATTGATCGCATCAAATGATTTTTTAGCATCTACAGTTAAAATAGCCGCATTCCTATAACGTTTATATTCTGGATTATCAGGGTCCAGATTCCAAACAAAATCCAAAAAAGAAGTAACTTTTCAAACATTTTTTAAAGAATTTCTTGCTTTCATGAATCCCATCTGATCTGGATGTATAATTTTCTCTAAACAGACTGATAATCTAGTAGCAATAATAACGGTTGTTAATAATTTATAATCAGCATTCAAAACCGATATAGGTCTATATGCCGCTAGATCCTCTGGGTCCTTACCTTTCTTTAATATTAGTGATATACGAACTGCCGAAAAATAACTAGATATTGCATTATTTGAACAATAATAGTAATTAAATAGATTTCCTAATGTATCATTAATTTCAGTGGCTTCCAGAATTTCCTCAGCTTTAATCGGCTGATTCACAGACGATAGATCCTCTTCTGAGATCCTGGGTACTTAGACCAGAAACTAACTAGATTATCTACATCTACATCCGGTTCAGAGTACAACTTCTCATAGAAAAAAAAAAAAGCTTTACTAATATCCTCGGTATCCATAAATCTCTTATTATCCACCTTAATAGCCAGAACAAAATTCTTATTCTTCCTGTTTTTACTAATTTTGCCAGGTATTTAGCAGAATTCCCATAGGCACCTCTAAACTGCAAATTGATCTTCAGCTCTTCTTTCTGCAATCTCTGTTTTAAGAAAATATCCCTTTCCCTTTTTGCCTTACAGTATTTATCCCAACTATGAACAGATTTATTATTATAATATCTTCTATATGCATTCCTAACTTGTCCCAGTAGCTGGGATTCTGTACTCGTGCATTTCTTCCTCCAGCTACAAAGATACGCCTTAATTTCACCTCGCATAAAAGCATTTGAAAAGAAAAAAGAGCCATTTTTATCTTTACTAGAGGGTACGGCTAGAAAAGCAACTGATAGTATGGCATGGTCCAATATCACAATGTCATCAATGACTGCTTCAGAATTCATAATAGACAAGATTTTGACACTAAGAGCATATCAATTCTCGAAAAAGTCTTATGGACTTTCGATTCACATGTATATACCCGGGAATCTGTATATTTTAATCTCTATATGTCGACCAGCAAGTTTAGTACAGACATTTTTAAAGTATTTAGCTATTCTATAATATTCTCTTAAATTTTTTGTTGAAAACCTATTCAGCTCCGGACACAGTAACATATTAAAATCTCCCTCTAAAATAACATTCCCACTGATAAAAGGGAATAATTTAATCCTGATATTATCCCAAAATGTGGGGGAGAACCCATTGGGGCCATATATATTGCAGATCGAATAATTACAATCATTAACTTGAATTTATAAATCTTCCTTCTGAATCAGTCTCAACCCTTATAATCTTATAATCCAAATTTTTATGTAATAGAATAGATGTATATACCCGGGAATCTGTATATTTTAATCTCTATATGTCGACCAGCAAGTTTAGTACAGACATTTTTAAAGTATTTAGCTATTCTATAATATTCTCTTAAATTTTTTGTTGAAAACCTATTCAGCTCCGGACACAGTAACATATTAAAATCTCCCTCTAAAATAACATTCCCACTGATAAAAGGGAATAATTCAATCCTGATATTATCCCAAAATGTGGGGGAGAATCCATTGGGGCCATATATATTGCAGATCGAATAATTACAATCATTAACTTGAATTTATAAATCTTCCTTCTGAATCAGTCTCAACCCTTATAATTTTATAATCCAAATTTTTATGTAATAGGATAGATACACTTGATTTCCTATTGACCGCCGGGGCGGCCAATACTTCACCCACCCAATTTCATTTCAATTTAGGGAATTCTGCTTCTTTCATATGGGTTTCCTGCAACATTACCAAATCAGGTTTAAGTTGAACTAGATATTTAATAATAAGCTTATGCTTCCTCTGGGAAGTTATACCCCCAATATTCCAAGAAAGAATATTAAAACTGACAGTCACAACCATCACAATTAATTCTTAAACAACCTAATTCCTCCCTTCCAAGATGCCTCTACACCAGCGATGACCAGAAGGCCGGAGGGACGAGAAAAAAGGAGAGAAAAAAAATTCAAACCCCCAACTAAAAAACAAATATTATTCATACAGAATGTATAGGGATCCAATCCTTTTGTTACAGAAAAAAACAGACTATACAAACCCCCCACTACACACAAAAAAATCATCATCATTGTTAAAACCCATATTTTGATTTGCTGACCTTAGCACAAAAACTAACATAGTCATAGGGTCATCCCTACCTAGTGGCAGTAAACTCTTGTGTGGATTATTCAAAACTAGTCTAGTACCATTTTCTTCCACAATAATTTTAGTTGGGTAAATCAATCAAACTTTCAACCCTTTATTATAAAGTTTCGTACAAAATGAGGCCATCTGCTTCCTCTTTGTAGAGGTTTCCAATAAAAAATCTTGAAATAATAAAATGTTATTCTTATAAAAAAAAAAGACTAATTTTTTTATATAGCTTTAAGAGTTCAAGTTGTCTTGATATCTAAGTAATTTGAAGATACACATCCTGCTTTTGCCTTGAGGATTAGCATTAGGATTTCTATGCCCAATCCTATGCGCCCTCTCTATTGCTAAAGGCAGCTGATGTGCAGGGAATACCAACGCTTGTGGGAGTAAAGTAGATGTAACTTTTAATAAGTTTTCCTATTCTTGAGTTTCTGGGAGGCCTACAATTCTGATATTATTACACCTGGAGCAATCCTCCAGGTCCTCTAGGTGCATTTGTAAATTAGAAATGTTAACCTCTTGTCTTTGAACTAAGCCTTCTTGTGAATTAACCACGTCTTCAAGATTGGAAATTCTATTTTCCGCCTCAGTGGTTCTTGTCGCAAATTGCCTTACCTCATTCGATAGAGAGACAATATCGGTAGAAATACCAGTAAGCTCCTTTTTGATCATATCAAACTGAGGTGTAAACATATCGGCCAGCTGCAACATTAAAGACTGAGTATCAAAAGAAGGTGTGGGGGGTTCTGAAGAGGGCTCTATTGATATATCTGCAATCTTATTCCTCCTGTCCTTACTTTTGGTGGCATTATGGGTGAATTTTATTTCACCTGAGTGATAAAATTAGAATTGTGCAGAAAAATTGCGACCACAACACTTGTGCTACCTGTGTAGACAAAATAACACAGAAAAAAAGAAAAATAAAAGTGACGTATCTAGTATATACTACAAGGCAAATCATTAGCAAGACATAGATATGTATATAAATTGTGATACAATAAACATAAAATAATAAATATGTTGGGTTTTTTGTTTGCTTTTTAGTATAAGTGAGAGGAGCCTATATTATGAAAATAATTCACGGCCTTGAACGGCCATCAGCATTCATGGACAAGACACAATAACATATACTCAGCTAATAATCCTTTTTTTGACAGCCCAAACAAATATTATAACCCTTCAAATAAATCCCACACAGATATAAACAGACAAGAAGCACTAAATAGCTCCATAGAATGGGCCTAAACATTTTCAAGAGACAAGCTTTTAAATACAACTTATTAATTATCATGGAATACACTTAGCCAGATAGTCTATCTCTTTTTTTTTTTTTACTTTATCCTCTTTTTTTTCCCTTCTGACCCTCCATCTTGCTCTATCCTTCTTCTTTTCTTTCCCCTTTTTTGCCACAATACCCTTTGGCTTAAAGACACAGTCTCACTACTTATTAGGGGTAGATAAATGGAATCCAGACAGCAAGCAGACACAGCATATATGATGAGGGGTATAGACTTAGTCCACGAAAGAACCACAGGACTTAGGTGTTAAACCTTCAATGCAACTTTTTTTTTCCCCTTTATATTCAACACCCCATAATATTCCAAGGGCCAAGCACAAAGTTAATAGAGGCTAACCCAGCATGTAGGTAAATGCTAGGTATAAAATGACCTTTAATCAAATACATATAACAATCAGTCCCAGGAGACTATATCAATGGGCATGATAAGCCGATATTTGCAAACCTTGACAGATGATGTGTAACTGTATCCTTAAAAACAAAACTGCCACCTTTGGACGTTTCCTCCACACAGCAGCAATCTCTTGTTCAAGGGCATATTCCAGGGCACACCAGCCGACCATCTGGAAGCAATCCTCCACCAATGGGACCACCACGAGGATGGAGCATCACCCACAGATCCCTCTGCGGACCGACCGCCCCAGCCTACCAGCCTACCAGGGGCTACTCCTCCAGATGATTCGGGGGATTCCCACTGCTTCTCATGGATCTCAACTCACCAGCTGTATCCTTCTCCTTGATGCAGCTCCTTGCTGGCGTCCTCAGGTAGCGAGGTATGTGGTATTTACCACCAGGCTCAAGCTGCCATATAGGACTCCCGCCGCTTTAAGGCTAGAAACCCGCCTTATACCCACACAGCCCTCAACCTCCAGGGCCCACGGGGTGATAGCATGAAGGCAGATTTTCACAGCTCGTGGTCTTCCAAGACGACTTGGAACTGTGCAGTGTGTCTGTCAGCTTCGCCCCCAACGGAAGTCCCTGTGTAACAGCATCCAAAAAACATTTTTTAAATGATGACAACTTAAAATATATATTTTACAATTTAAAGGGACAGTCTACACCTTAGTCATCTTAAAATCTTACCTTAGATAAAGCTGCAAATAGTCTCCTGCACCCTTTCTATATCATGCAGTAGGAACGGTAAAACAGTTATTTTGAAATGAATATTGTTTGTGGCCAGTCATAATGTCATCAGTGGGTGGAACTTGGCAGCCATTTCAAACTGGCCAGAAACAATATTCTTTTCAAAATAACTGTTTTACCGTTCCTACTGCATGATATAGAAAAGGTGCAGGAGACTACTTAGAGCTTAATATAAGGTATGACTTTAATATGACTAAGGTGTAGACTATCCCTTTAATATGTATAAATAATACATTGTATACATATGTACAATATACCCACAAGCCCCCAGATCCTATAGGTGTATTATTCACATTCTAGTTCCCTATTGTATAGCAACAAAGGGGGATGAGTTTCAGTTTGTCAAGGTATTTGAAATATTATTAAATAATATATAGAAATATATTTAACTTTATCTAATAAATCTGTGGATGTGAACATGGTCTGTAGGACAAAGGATTAGATCTCCCCCACTCCAATTGCACAGGAGACATTCTTGGCTGAAAGGAGAACAAAGGATTATCTCTGGCAGATCTCACACACTCAATATGTTAAATTATGCAATTGTATAATTTAGCAAGGAACTAAAATATAACAGTTTCAGGATACAGGCAAATATATGGAGACGAAATGTCTGAATTACCCTTTTGGAACTGATCAAAATCATGGAGAGGCAGCTTTTATGCACATGGTGTTAATTTTTAAATCCACATCTGCACTGCTGGCTAAACAGGAAATATGCTGTTTTAAAGACTCTTACAACTCCTCATGGATTGACCCCATGTGGTGAGTATGAGACAAAAAGTCTGGCAACTGAAGTTACTGAAAAGTTAGAATGTTAGGATAATACAGTGAAGGCCCATGACTTACATTATGATTTCAAAACAACTATATATATTTTAATGGATATGAGATGTATATTTATGTGATATCAAACATTAACATCTAAATATATATATATATGGAAAGTAAAAGATTGAATGATATATATATGTATATATATATATATATATATATATATATATATATATATTTTGAAGGCATGAATATCTTAGCCTCTGTGTGTTTAAGAACATGAATAGATGTTTATGGACCTGAAGAGAAGTGATTATTAACATTTATTTTTATTTCAGATCGACATAAACAGGATTTATGTATTCAGGAAGAAATACACAGAAATGTCACATACTATATCTGGGTGGATGCAAATATCAGGAGTTTTAAATACTACCAATCTGGAGATATAAAAATAAGCTGTTATTTGCAAAGAAATGCCAGAATACTGATAAAATTATAATGCATTTTAAGCTAATAATTAGCAGTGTTAAATTACCTTAATATAATAAAATGTTAATAATATAACATATTTGGTATCAGAATAATCAGAAAAAATAACCTAATATTAACCATCTGTAATTGGGGTTATATATGATTAATGCAGAGAGTGTGATCTGATTAAATAACCATTTTATAAAAAAAAAATTAACTTGCTTAAAAATGTCAGAAATGCTGTATTGTATTGCTATGTTGTACTGTATGCTGCCACCTGGTGTTATGTTGCGAGAACTACAGCCAGAAGGTTCTTTCTGGCTGTTAAAAATGAAATTTCCAAGGGCCAATCCGATTTAGACTTCCCAGATAACCAATGGGAAGGTCAGCTCCCGTAGTGCCACCCACATGATGTCATCAATGATTATATAATGGGAGTGTTGAATGCACAAGGGAGAGTTGTCTGTAACTTGTTGAAAATTAGTGATCTGATTTTGGCTGCGATATACCTGAAAAAAAAAAAAAGTTCACTTCAGCAAGGAGCTTAAAACTTATCCTTGATTTGTGCAAAAACCTTCTTTCAAATGAGATGACCTAAAGACCGCTACGAATTGGTTCAAAATTGGTGAAGTATATTGTATTTTAAATTGGTAGTTATAAGCCTAGGTTTTGTTCAAATCTGTGTCTGAATTGGCTAAGTAACTCATCTATACAAGTTCTGATATTGTCGGTTAATTTTGTATTAGGATAAATTGCAGTTAAATAGCAGAATATATATTTTATCCTATTGTTTTATAAACACTGTTTAGAATTGTATTGCTTGGATGTTAAAGGTTTTTAGTCCCATTGTGTTAAATAAATAAGGCTGAATTGTGAAGGTATATTGTTCTGGGTTTTGTAAGAAGAATAGCATATCTTAAGAGTTGGTTCTAACGCATATAAACTTTTATTTAGTTTCCTTTTATTGCAAATATAGTTCAATATGTTTATGGATATTAACTAAATAAAAGAATTCAGATATTTATATTAATTGTATGGTCTAGTAGGTGCATGGTTGATAAGGGTTTCTATTTCTTTGTATTGTGTTTATAACCCTGCCATAAACTTATATATATTATTTGGATAGCACTGCTAAGATTTTCATAAATATACTGACATAATAATTGGAGGCATTGCATGAGATTTAATAATATCCATCAAAATTGATATAATATATTTGTAAATAAACAGAAATTATTATAAAAGAAAAAAAAAAAATTCATATTTCGATATTAATATTTTGAAGATATATTTTTTTTTTGAAAAGTTGAAATATTAATTTTCATATTTCGAGATTGACATTAATATCTTGAAATATTATTAAAGATTAATTTTGAAAAATTAATAAAAATATTAATTTTTCATATTTCAAAATTAGTCAAAAATATTGGTTTTTCATATTTTCAAAGTTAATCAAAAATATTAATTTTTCATATTTCGGAATATTAATTTTTCATATTTCAAAATTAATAATATTTTTTTTTTTTTTTTTAAATATAAAAATTTTCCTTCTCTCTTTTTATTGGCAAAAATTGTATTAGCGTTTTAGTTTAACTAAGTACTAAACCAATATAATAATGTCTGTAGCCAGAAGTGACTCATTTAATTCTATACATAGCAATGAAATTGGTCCCATAACCATACCCATTACTAAAGGTCAGGTCCTTAAGAAAGATATCTTAAGTTACATTAAAGGGAAGTTAAATATTGCTGGTGAATTAAATGATTTTGTGGATATGCTTGAAACTAGGGCTAAAAATATTACCGTTAATAATAATATGTGGAATGAGGAGAATGAATTCTTCCAGGAATTATTAATGATTAATCAATGCAAAGATCCCAAAAAGCGAGAAGAACTAATACTAAAATCCTGGCCCCTTTTAATATGCATAATTGACGAAATGTCGTTTTGTGTCACAGACAAACGATTGCAAATACAGGAGCTAGAAAATAGTATTCGTTCCTCGCGCAGACGCGAAGAGGGTTTAAAAATAGCCAAAAATAAAATGGATGAATTTGCCCAAAATCTAACAGCCTTAGATAAGCATAATACAGACTTAATCGCACAGATACAAGATTTAAATAAACAGCTTGCGCAAAGCCAGAGAGAATTAAGCGATTTAAAAAGGTCATATCGCCATAATGAAAACCCCTATATTAGCAATGAGAATAATACAGATAATGCTAACTCCTTTAGCGAACGCGTCAGGGACGAGGTACGAAAATATATAGAACAACATAGACAAATGACCCCTAACGGGTCAGAAGTAGATTTCCCAAATAGACAATCCCCTCAGGATGTAAATCCAGAGGACAGCTGTAGCGCAGCTGATGCGGGGGAGGGAAACTCTAACAGAGAATCCCAAAATAAGTCTGATAAAGTCTATGATTCCCATAAAATAATCACCTTCGTACAACGCGCAGTACCTATATTCTCCAATAAGGGAACAACATCTGTAATTGATCATTTACAGGCTTTTGAAAATGCGTTAGCTATAATGAATGTTACAAGTGAGAAATTGAAAATTGAATTTCTGCCTTGGGTATTTGACAGTAAGCATCACAAATTCTTTGTTTCACTAAAGGATATGAATATTCATTCCTGGAATGGGGTAAAACAACAATGTAGAAAAGAATTCGGGCAATATCGCACTAAAACTGCCGCGAAAATAGCGGTATATGGTTTAAAGTGTCGTGCAAATCAGAGTCCAGTCGAATTCCTTTCTGTATTGAAAAATGCGTACAGTATGGCTGAAGATAATCCCAGATTTGATGGCTCAGAATTTGTAAATTTATTTTTTGAAGCATTGCCTACACCCATCAAAATCAACTTAGCTAGAGATTTTGATGAGGACTGCTCATTGGAATGGCTGATCAAAGAGAGTACGAAGTTATACTCTATTCAGCAGTCCAGTGAGCAGGGGGTTAAAAAGGAGTCAAAACCCAAAATTGTGGCAGAAACTAGGGTGTCACCTAGCCCCCTCAATTTGGAGTCTAACAAGAGGACTTATGCAGAGGTGGCCAGTCAAAACAGGCCATCTCCACAGAGGTTTAATTCTGCCCCTCCCCCTACACAGGTTGAGGCGCAGGGAGACTATAACCAAAGTGGGGGACATAATCAGGTGAATAATTACTCACAAAGAGAATACTCACCAAATAATTGGTATCCGCGCAAGGGTAGATACAATAAACGGCGAAGATATTCTCAGGGTAACCAGACACCCCAGGTATATAATGCTTCCCAAAATATTAATACTGAACAAGCTGAACCCCAGGGGCAACCACGCCAGAATAGAAATAGTGGCCCTGATTCTGAGGGAACCCAATGGTCCAGGAATCAGTACAATGGGGCACCAAGAGATAGGCCCAGGGGTAGAGGTAACTTGTACAATCAGGTAGATATGCTGTTTACCCAATTAAATCGGTTGAGCGAACAAATCGCTAATATGAGTCAAAAATCTACGGCTCAGCAACCGAACAATACTTTTTTAGGGGTACAGCCAGTGGTCAGCAGTGGACCACAGGCACAGTCATAAATACTGCAGTATCACCTGAAGGGGAGGGGAGAGATATACAAAATGTAGTAATAAATATCAATGATACTAATCATGTTATCTCCCCACAGACCGGAAACGGACAAATTAGCTGTGACAATGAGCGACATCAGCCGGAAAAAGTTAACAAATCTCTTCCTTTGCAGCTCTCTCTTAACCTTGTTTCCACAGATGCAGTACAAAAGAATCCAGCCGACCCTGTCATAGAGGAAACAGGTAGGTATGAAGCTTCTTCTGCATCGGAAAGCATGGCAAACTCAGGTAATACGTGGCGAAGCCCACAAATGTATGAGAATGCAAATTTTATGTGTGAAATGATAGAAACTGCAGGAAGATATTATGTACTAGTTGAGCTGCAAGATTCAGTCTCCAACCCTATCAGGGGATTAATTGACACTGGGTCACAGGCAACTATCTTATCCCACAGATACTACGCACAGCTAAATGAGCTAACACCCCACAAACCTAAAATAAAAGAATTTGACGGTTCTCTAATAGGTGTTGGGGGTGACTCCCTAAAAGTTTACGGTACTGCCTGGTTAAAATTTAAATTGGGGAACAGGGTCATAAGACACCCTGTCATTATAGTGGATCTGCCAACTGATCGTTTAATTATTGGTAGTGATCTCCTGAAACGATTAAGCACCATAATTGATTGCATAAATAATGTAATTTGGTCGCAAGTTAAACGGCCTATCAATTATGAAAAATCTGGTATATCTCACGCCCGACATAGCTGTCACGTGGTGGAAGAGAAACCAGATGCTGTGGAGATTCATTTCAGGAATAACTCTGCACCTGAAATCACTATTCTACAAATAGACGATCAGACTCCTTTTAGTGGCTCTGATGGTAATACTTTTAAAATTTCGCCTGGAAAGATAGCGAATATTTCCCTAGATGGCGATGTATTAACCATATCACTCCACAAGGGGGATCATAAAATCCCTAAGGGGGGAGGCCACACTCAATACCTCGCAGGGATTGAGAGAGTTAAAGAGGATCTATTTATCCCTATACAAGTGCATGACCTTGGTAAAACCGAGTATGCTAAAATAAACTTAAAACAGGAAGCTAGCTATATAAGCGAAGGTTTATTAGCGCAGATAGCTGAACCTAAAGTGATTAAATATCTTTCTCCCCAAGACCACAGTGTCAGCAACCTGGATGACAGGTCTGAAAGCTATAACATCACCGCTAAGTGCTTATTATCTATCTCTATAGGAAATAAGTCAGTTAAGCACCTGTTTTTAGTTTTAAATACTCCCCATAATCAAATATACATTGGCAATGATATCTTACATAGATATGCCATACAAATAGATTTGATTAATTCTTGCCTCTGGAGCAGGTTAAAGGGGGACCCTGAAGTATTTCAGGATGAAAATGCAGCCCTGAAATCAAACCAGCAATTGCCATATGCTGTGAATATGCAGGTATCTAGCGATGTCATAATTCCTGCTGGGGCTGATAAATTTCTTTTACCCTTACAGGTAAAGAGAGGTCAGAAATTAAAAACTTCTGAAACACTGATTTGCCTCTCCCATAGAATACAAAATCTGGGTGTCTCAGTAACCTACACTCCTATGGTGAATATTGGAACTGTTCCAATAAATATTATTGTGCATAACATGACCCCACAGGATATAACATTATCCAAGGGAACTACCATAGGATATGCACTGGAATCAAGTTATTACACTTTTGGATTCCAGAATAATGTAATTGGGCTAATACCTGAAGGATACCTAACTGAAGAACAATTAATAGAACAATCCTTTGCATCTATGCCAGAGGGTCTATTTAATATTCAGTCTATTTATCCCTTCAGCTCAGAGGAAGGCATCTGTAAAATTGAAGAAGCCTCTCTAGTGTTTGATCAGCCAATCAAACAGCAAGATTACCCCAATACCCAGAATCATGGGAGCAATGTAAATTATAATCAATGGGATCTCACCTCTAGACTGGAAGAAGCCTATGAAATAGGACAGCCTGAAATCTTTCCAGGATTTCAGCAAATAGTCGAAGAGCAAATATCCTTGGCTAATGGCTGTTCCAGCGATGATGAACGCCAACAGCTGCGAGAACTCCTAATGGAATACAAGGATATTTTCGCTAAGGATTCTTATGACTGTGGTACCACAGACTTGCACATTGCAAGGATACAAACAGATCCTAATGCGCCACCTGTATTTGTCAAACAATACAGACTTCCCTTAGCCTCATATGATTCTCTTGCAGAGATCATAAGGAATTTGGAAGAAAGAGGTATTATCAGACAGGTGCACAGCTCTTATAATAATCCTATTCTAGGTGTCCTTAAGCCCAATGGACAATGGCGTTTGTGTGCTGACTTAAGACAGCTAAACAAACGAGTATACATGTCTGGCTGGCCTGTACCATACATTGACCAGTGCCTAGCACAAATGCAGGGATCCAAAATATTCACTGCCATTGATTGTGCACAGGGATATTGGACCATAAAGGTACATGAGGAGGACCAGTATAAGCTGGCATTCTCTTTCCAAAAGGTCCAATATGCATTCCAGAGACTTCCATTTGGATACGTAAATTCTGGACATGAATTTGCTGTATTCATGCATAAGGCTATGCCTGACGCACTGGAAAGGGGGACCTTATCTTATGTTGATGATGTTTTAATCAAAAGCACAGACTTTGAAAAACACATCACAGAACTTAAACACGTCCTCAGCCAACTTAAAAGGGCAGGTGTCAAATTATCCCTGCAAAAAGCTCAATGGTGCCGCACTCGTGTAAACTTCTTGGGACATGAAGTTACCTCTGACGGATTAAATCCCCAAAAGAAAAAGGTGGAAGCTATAGTGAATTCTAAAAACCCAACTAACTTAAAGGAATTGAGATCATTCCTGGGTATGACAAATTATTCTCGCAAATTCATTGATAATTATGCGGAATTAGCTAAACCACTACTACTTCTTCTAAAGAAAGATGTGAAATGGCACTGGAGTGAGTCTCAAGAGACAGCCATCAGAGAGCTGAAGAGAAAACTCACTCAAGCACCTTGCTTAGCGTACCCTGAAGGTGGTAAACCTTTCTTCTTAGAGACAGGTTACACAGATATAAGCATGAGTGCTGTGTTATACCAAAAGCATGATAATTTGAACAAAGCCATTGCTTATGCGAGCAAAAATCTATCCCCAGTAGAAATAAAATTTAGCGATTGCGAAAAAGCCCTCTTATCTACTGTATGGGCTCTACAAAATTTCCGCAGCTATATACAGGGCGAGAAAATTATTGTAGAAACGGCCCACCAGCCTTTGCTATATTTGCAAAGTGAGAGAATAAGAGATGGGAATCTGTCTAATAGCCGCATAACAGCGTGGACTCTTTCCTTACAAGGCTGGCCCTTAGAAATTCGCTACAAACAGAATAAAAAGAATCCAGTCGCACAAGGGCTTGCTGAGCTCCACGACTGTACTGCTAGAGATCCTGGGGAAGAATTATCAGAAGATGATTTTCTGGAGGAACAATTGCTTTCCCCATATAAAATATACAATGAGGACCATTGTCAAACATTACCTGGGGTGTATGTTGATGGTTGTTCTTACCACGCCACTATTGATAGTGAGCGCAGATTAGTCGCTGGCATTGGTATAACTTGGACAAATGGAGTCTCAAATATATCTGTAGGTTTCAACATTGGGCCAAGATCCAGTCAAGTTGCAGAACTAACTGCTGTTTTCAAAACCATTGAAATGGCTATTGAACATGGTATTCATGAATTTGTGATCATAACTGACTCAAATTATGTGCGTGACAGTTTTGTTGAATACCTGCCAACTTGGAAAAGAAATGGCATGCAGAAAAGCAATAACAAACCAGTCAAGCATGGCAAGTTGTTCTGCGAGATTGATAATCTGGTAGTATCCAATGATTTAACCATACACTGGAAAAAGACCAAGGGTCATTCCAGAGTTTTAGGTCCTGATAAGGAAGGCAATGACCTTGCGGATTCATTAGCCAAACAAGGAGCCATAACTGGAGAACTCCTTAATATTGACCATTTAATGGGTGCAATTCAAGTAGAAGCCATTACCAGAAACCAGGCAAAACAACAGAGTGAGCCTAACTTGGTACAATGGAGTCAGGATTCTCCTAGTGAGGACCTGATCACTAGTCAAAAAGAAGACCCCATTGTAGGCATCTTCTATAAACACATAGAAGATCCTGAAAGCAACCCCATCTCAAAAGATGATTGTATTGGCAAAGAAGATCTGAGAATCTTAATAAAATCTAAATCACAATTCAAATTACAGGATGGTTTGTTAATTAGAACCTCCAAAACTGGCATCCAGCAGTGGGTAGTACCCACCAAGTTCAGAGGTCTAATGCTCCAACATGCCCATGATGCTCCCACATCTGGACATCGCGGTGCCAAACTCACGTATGAAATATTGCGTGATTATGCTTTTTGGCCACACATGTTGAAAGACGTTCAAACCTACTGTCAAGGGTGTTTAATCTGCCCACAGTTCCAACCCACTGCACCAATGCATAGAGCGCCATTGCAGAAAAGGGGGATGGTAATTCCATGGTCAGATATACAAATTGATTTTATTGGTCCAGTAACAAGGTCATCAAGAGGTAACAAATACATGTTAACAGTGACATGCCTGTTCACTAAATGGGTAGAGTGCATTAGTGCACCTAACAATAGTGCTGAAACATGTGCAGCATTGCTCATCAACCATGTATTTTCCAGATTTGGTTTGCCCCAAAGAATCGAATCAGATCGGGGGGACCCACTTCACTAGCGAAGTGATGACAAAAATGTGGAAAATACTAGGGGTTAAAAGAAAGCTCCATATTGCTTATAGAGCTGCCTCAAGTGGTGGTGTAGAGCGTTACAACCAGTCTATTGTTAAAATCCTCAAAAAGTTTGTGAGTGAAACAGGTAAAGACTGGGATGTAAAACTACCTCTAGTCTTAATGGCATTAAGAGCAACTCCAAGTAGTGCTACCAAGATGTCACCTTTTGAACTGATGACTGGTAGAAGAATGGTTCTACCTCAGCATCTGCTGTACCGTACATCAGACCAAAATTTGATAAACGCTGCCAATACACATCAATATGTGGAAAACCTAAGGAAACACCTGCAACATGCCTTTGCATTTGCTCAAAGGAATTTAGAAAGAGCCGCAACTGCCACTAAAACCTATTATGATCTCAAAACATCCAAAAAGGAATATGAAATAAATGATAAAGTTTATCTTTATAACTTTGGAAGAGATCAGGTTAGGGAGAAGAAATTTCTTCCCTCATGGAAAGGTCCTTTTGTCATTACTGACAAAATATCTCCAGTGGCCTATAAAATACGGATCCCCAAAAATGAAGGTTTCATAAATAAATGGGTCCATATCAATCAATTGCGAGCGTGTCATCCCAGATCCCAACTACAAGTCATAGAGGGAAAATGAAGTGTCCTATCCCCAAATGAACTAGAGACATACTATAGTTTAAAGATGCCTAACTGATAAACATGAAGGTTCAAAATTGACAGACTATCTACATAGAAGACTGTCCATGATGTCTACGGTCAACATCCTCACCAAATACCACTAACCTTGATCCAATTCAAATACATGTGTCCTACATATTTTTGAATTGGAAAGGGGGATTTATGTCAAGGTATTTGAAATATTATTAAATAATATATAGAAATATATTTAACTTTATCTAATAAATCTGTGGATGTGAACATGGTCTGTAGGACAAAGGATTAGATCTCCCCCACTCCAATTGCACAGGAGACATTCTTGGCTGAAAGGAGAACAAAGGATTATCTCTGGCAGATCTCACACACTCAATATGTTAAATTATGCAATTGTATAATTTAGCAAGGAACTAAAATATAACAGTTTCAGGATACAGGCAAATATATGGAGACGAAATGTCTGAATTACCCTTTTGGAACTGATCAAAATCATGGAGAGGCAGCTTTTATGCACATGGTGTTAATTTTTAAATCCACATCTGCACTGCTGGCTAAACAGGAAATATGCTGTTTTAAAGACTCTTACAACTCCTCATGGATTGACCCCATGTGGTGAGTATGAGACAAAAAGTCTGGCAACTGAAGTTACTGAAAAGTTAGAATGTTAGGATAATACAGTGAAGGCCCATGACTTACATTATGATTTCAAAACAACTATATATATTTTAATGGATATGAGATGTATATTTATGTGATATCAAACATTAACATCTAAATATATATATATATGGAAAGTAAAAGATTGAATGATATATATATGTATATATATATATATATATATATATATATTTTGAAGGCATGAATATCTTAGCCTCTGTGTGTTTAAGAACATGAATAGATGTTTATGGACCTGAAGAGAAGTGATTATTAACATTTATTTTTATTTCAGATCGACATAAACAGGATTTATGTATTCAGGAAGAAATACACAGAAATGTCACATACTATATCTGGGTGGATGCAAATATCAGGAGTTTTAAATACTACCAATCTGGAGATATAAAAATAAGCTGTTATTTGCAAAGAAATGCCAGAATACTGATAAAATTATAATGCATTTTAAGCTAATAATTAGCAGTGTTAAATTACCTTAATATAATAAAATGTTAATAATATAACATATTTGGTATCAGAATAATCAGAAAAAATAACCTAATATTAACCATCTGTAATTGGGGTTATATATGATTAATGCAGAGAGTGTGATCTGATTAAATAACCATTTTATAAAAAAAAAATTAACTTGCTTAAAAATGTCAGAAATGCTGTATTGTATTGCTATGTTGTACTGTATGCTGCCACCTGGTGTTATGTTGCGAGAACTACAGCCAGAAGGTTCTTTCTGGCTGTTAAAAATGAAATTTCCAAGGGCCAATCCGATTTAGACTTCCCAGATAACCAATGGGAAGGTCAGCTCCCGTAGTGCCACCCACATGATGTCATCAATGATTATATAATGGGAGTGTTGAATGCACAAGGGAGAGTTGTCTGTAACTTGTTGAAAATTAGTGATCTGATTTTGGCTGCGATATACCTGAAAAAAAAAAAAAAGTTCACTTCAGCAAGGAGCTTAAAACTTATCCTTGATTTGTGCAAAAACCTTCTTTCAAATGAGATGACCTAAAGACCGCTACGAATTGGTTCAAAATTGGTGAAGTATATTGTATTTTAAATTGGTAGTTATAAGCCTAGGTTTTGTTCAAATCTGTGTCTGAATTGGCTAAGTAACTCATCTATACAAGTTCTGATATTGTCGGTTAATTTTGTATTAGGATAAATTGCAGTTAAATAGCAGAATATATATTTTATCCTATTGTTTTATAAACACTGTTTAGAATTGTATTGCTTGGATGTTAAAGGTTTTTTAGTCCCATTGTGTTAAATAAATAAGGCTGAATTGTGAAGGTATATTGTTCTGGGTTTTGTAAGAAGAATAGCATATCTTAAGAGTTGGTTCTAATGCATATAAACTTTTATTTAGTTTCCTTTTATTGCAAATATAGTTCAATATGTTTATGGATATTAACTAAATAAAAGAATTCAGATATTTATATTAATTGTATGGTCTAGTAGGTGCATGGTTGATAAGGGTTTCTATTTCTTTGTATTGTGTTTATAACCCTGCCATAAACTTATATATATTATTTGGATAGCACTGCTAAGATTTTCATAAATATACTGACAAGTTGACACATGTAATACGTATTTACATCCAATACTGCCTAAAGGGATCATTAACATTACACCAATGTAGGTAGTGATGCTGCTGTTAAAATTCTACTAGTATGAGAAAAACATTGTCACCTACAGAGATGTATAGTGAAACACCTATAAGCAAGATTACTTTCAAACACTGATTTCAGCCCTTTTTAACATTTCAACGGCAATCTCAATCACACGTTGGATCCCTTTTTAATATATTGTTATTACCATTATGCTTTTATTATTAGGGATTTGGGCACTAAGGGACTAATTCTTAAAACTTTGCTGGGTCAGACGTGAAAAACAATTCCAACATTCGCAGGGGCTGCCCTCAGGGAATTTTATAAAAAGGGGCTGTTCCTGCAAGTTGCAAGATTTCTCCCTTAGTAATTAATGAAGCTCTCCGGAAAGGAAAACACATCAGGGAGAGTAGAGTTAGCAAGGAGCTGGGGGCACACTTTCAAAATGAAATCCTGCAGGCAATATAAATCAGGTGACTCTGCATGCAGCGTATAGCATCTTACAGTGTCGTTTTATTACAATTTCTACTGTACACCTAAACAAAATTCTTTCCTACACAATTTTCATAAAATACAAAGAACAATTTTATTAAGGTTTTAATGCAATTAAACAATACAAATTTTGACTGCATATTTTTATTTCAAAGTGGAATGTATTCATATCATATGGTTTTTAAATTACTATTTTTTGAGTCCTATTGTAATGTAATACATCATCTTCACATTTTTAAAATCAGGGAACACCCCTTTGCAAGACACACAAGATAAAAACTGCCTTTTTAGAATTAGGACAGAGGCTTCATAGCACTGAACAAGCCCAGAGAGCTTTATAGAATCATACTCTCAGGAGAAGATTTATCATATGTCGGATGGACATGATACGCTGTCGGCATTTAACATTGCACAAGCATTTCTGGAGAAATGCTTGTGCAATGCCACCCTCTGCACATTTGCGGCAAATCGGCCACTAGCAGGGGGGGGTCAATCATCCTGATCATATCCAATCGGGTTGATTGCTGTCCGCCACCTCAGAGGTGGCAGATGAGGTAAGGAGCCGCGGTCTTACGACCGCTGCCTCTTAACTTTTGTTTCCGGTGGAAACAGCTGCATCCGCAGCATGATAAATCTACCCCTAAGTATTAGTCTCACTTTGTATAGAAAGATAACATAAGGAGGGTTTTGTGTATAGTTTTTTAGAGTTTGTTTCATTCTCTTGGTATCTTTTTTAAAAGCATATCTACATAGGCTCAGGAGCTGTTGATTGGTGGCTGCACATGTATGTATCGTTATTGACTCACCCATGTGCATTACTGTTTCTTCAACAAAAGATACTAAGAGAAGGAAGCAAAATAGATAAAAGAAGTAAATTGTAAAGTTATTTAAATTCATATTCTCTATCTAAATAATGATAGAAAAAAAGTTGGGTTTCATGTTAAGTTAGAGGGTAGCAGATTCAGGAGAAATGTGTGAAAGGGTGGTGGATTTATGGAATAAACTTCAAATAGTGGTGGTAAACACAAGGACTTGCATAAGGATTTTTAAAAAAAAAAAACAGTAACGTAATCAGGGCCATCCTTAGAATTTGTGGAGCCCTGGGCTAAATACATTTGTGGGGCCCCTGAGCCCAGAGCTCTTATTCCCCTCTCCTGTATGCCCTGCCTCTTGTATGACCGAACCCTGTGCCAACATTCAGTGATAACTTTATAAAGAATAACACAAAATATTAGACCTCCTGATACCATAAACACTTCTCATATAAATACAACATCAACATGCATATAATATGGGTAGACTTAATGGGCCTTTGGGTTCTTATCTACAATAAATTCTATCGGCTAGATTTAGAGTTTTGTCGGTAACGACCCGCGTAGCTAACGCTGGCTTTTTTTTGGCCTCACCTTTTAAATACCGCTGGTATTTAGAGTTCACAGAATGGCTGCGTTTTCAGTGCGTTAGGCTCCAAAAAGGGAGTGTAGAGCATAATTTACCGCCACTGCAACTCTCGATACCAGCGGTGCTTACGGACACGGCCAGCTTCCAAAACGTGCTTGTGAACGATATCCCCATAGGAAACAATGGGGCAGTTTGAGCTGAAAAAAAACCTAACACCTGCAAAAAAGCAGCGTTCAGCTCCTAACGCAGCCCTATTGTTTCCTATGGGGAAACACTTCCTAAGTCTGCACCTAACACTCTAACATGTACCCCGAGTCTAAACACCCCTAACCTTACACTTATTAACCCCTAATCTGCCGCCCCCGCTATCGCTGACCCCTGCATATTATTATTAACCCCTAATCTGCCACTCCGTACACCGCCGCAACCTACATTATCCCTATGTACCCCTAATCTGCTGCCCCTAACACCGCCAACCCCTATATTATATTTATTAACCCCTAATCTGCAGCCCCCAACGTCGCCTCCTCCTACCTACAATTATTAACCCCTAATCTGCCGACCGGACCACACCGCTACTATAATAAATGTATTAACCCCTAAAGCTAAGTCTAACCCTAACACTAACACCCCCCTAACTTAAATATAATTTAAATCTAATGAAATAAATTAACTCTTATTAAATAAATTATTCCTATTTAAAGCTAAATACTTACCTGTAAAATAAACCCTAATATAGCTACAATATAAATTATAATTATATTGTAGCTATTTTAGGATTAATATTTATTTTACAGGCAACTTTGTAATTATTTTAACCAGGTACAATAGCTATTAAATAGTTAATAACTATTTAATAGTTACCTAGTTAAAATAATTACAAAATTACCTGTAAAATAAATCCTAACCTAAGTTACAATTAAACCTAACACTACACTATCAATAAATTATTTAAATAAAATACCTACAATTACCTACAATTAAACCTAACACTACACTATCAATAAATTAATTAAATACAATACCTACAAATAAATACAATGAAATAAACTAACTAAAGTACAAAAAATAAAAAAGAACTAAGTTACAAAAAAATAAAAAAAGCTAAGTTACAAAAAATAAAAAAATTAATTACAAACATAATAAAAATATTACAACAATTTTAAACTAATTACACCTACTCTAAGCCCCCTAATAAAATAACAAATGCCCTACCCTATTCTAAAATTAAAATAGAAAAGCTCTTTTACCTTACCAGCCCTGAAAAGGGCTCTTTGCGGGGCATGCTCCAAAGAATTCAGCTCTTTTGCCTGTAAAAAGAAAACATACAATCCCCCCCCCCCAACATTACAACTCACCACCCACATACCCCTAATCTAACCCAAACCCCCTTAAATAAACCTAACACTAAGCCCCTGAAGATCTCCCTACCTTGTCTTCACCACGCCGGGTTCACCGATCAATCTAGAAGAGCCTCCAATGTCTTGATCCAAGCCCAAGCGGGGGGCTGAAGATGTCCATGATCCGACTGAAGTCTTCATCCAAGCGGGAGCTGAAGAGGTCCATGATCGGGCTGAAGTCTTCTATCAAGCGGCATCTTCAATCTTCTTTCTTCCGGATCCATGGTCATCCCGCCGACGCGGAACATCCATCTTCACCGACGACTTCCTACCTTAATTCCGATTGGCTGATAGAATATATATATATATATATATATATATATCTACAGTATATATATATATATAGCTGTTGTATAGTAATAATATATTAGTTTATTATTTAATTTTTTTAAAGGGTTAAAAAGTGATATGGTATATGTAAAGGGAATTTACTAGGAAGGGCTCAAAAGTATATATATATATATATATATATATATATATATATAAATATATATATATATATATATATATCTACAGTATATATATATATATATATATATATATATATATATAAATATATATATATATATATAGGTTGTAGAAGGAGGCGCTGGTTCGTGGGGGGGGGGGGGGGGGGGTTCCCAAGGATTCCACTCTGTCCATGATTCTTTCAAAAGGACTGTATTAGTGTCTGTTGAGAGATTTTTCACATTGGCGTAGTGTTTCCAAACACCTTATAAACAAGTGTAAAATACTTACAGAATAGTATTGGATAAACGGCTCTTCAAACGGTCTGGAAAAATAGAAACAAGTTTCTTTGAATATAAAAGGTAGCTTTTATTCAGCTACCTTTTATATTCAAAGAAACTTGTTTCTAATTTTTCCTGACCGTTTCTCAACAGACATAGATACAGCCCTTTTAGAAAAATCGTGGACAGAGTGGAATCCTTGGGAACTCCCCACGAACCAGAGCCTCCTTCTACAACCTATATCGATTTATCAGCCTTTGGGAGAGACTGTTGGAAGGCAGCTGTTCTAACCAGAGGGGAGTGCTTATCTGTATTGTATATCTTCTTTTTTTGGTCTACATCTATATATATATATATATATATATATATATACGTCTAAATATTTGTACGTGTCATTTTTAAACAAGTTTAAAGGGACATATGCTGATATGCTAAATCACTTGAAAGTGATGCAGCATAAATGTAAAAAGCTGGCAGGAAAACAGGAAAAATATCACCTGAACATCTCTACGTAAAAAAAAGATATTTTAGCTCAAAAGTTTCTCAGCTCACCAGAGTAAGTGTTCTGTAAAAAAGTTATATTTCAGTTACTGTCCAGCTGCAGGTTTTAAAAAAAGAAAAGGAAGAAATGAACAGCAGCCAATCAGCATCAGCAGTGCTGAGGTCATGAACTGTTGTACTGTAATCTCATGAGATTTCATAGTAAAATTCCTTAAACTGAATAGGGAAATAACATGAGTGTGCATGTGGCACTCTGCCATGCAGGTCCTGGGACAGGGATACTGATTGGCTGCTTGAAGTCCTTTACAATGGGGTGTAAACGATTTTGAGGTAAAAAATCTTTCTTTTTTACATAGAGATGTTCAGGGGATATTTTTTAGTCAGCTTTTTACAGTTATTCTGCATCAATTTCAAGTGTTTAAACATTTTATGTATCATGTCCCTTTAATATGAGTTTATGCTTTTTTTAATAGAAATACTTGAAATACCTATAATATAATATAATATTATATATATATATATATATATATATATATATACAGTATCTCACAAAAGTGAGTACACCTATCACATTTTTGTAAATATTTTATTATATCTTTTCATGTGACAACACTGAAGAAATTACACTTTGCTACAATGTAAAGTAGTGAGTGTACAGCCTGTATAAACATTGTAAATTTGCTGTCCCCTCAAAATAACTCAACACACAGTCATTAATGTCTAAACCATTTGCAACAAAAGTGAGTACACCCCTAAGTGGAAATGTCCAAATTGGGCCCAATTAGCCATTTTCCCTCCCCGGTGTCATGTGACTCATTAGTTTTACAAGATCTCAGGTGTGAATGGGGAGCAGGTGTGTTAAATTTGGTGTTATCGCTCTCACACTCTCTCATACTAGTCACTGGAAGTTCAACATGGCACCTCATGGCAATGAACTCTCTGAGGATATGAAAAAAAGAATTTTTGCTCTACATAAAGATGGCATAGGTTATAAGAATATTGCCAAGACCCTGAAACTGAGCTGCAGCATGGTGGGCAAGACCATACAGAGGTTTCACAGGACAGGTTCCACTCAGAACAAGCCTCGCCATGGTCGACCAAAGAAGTTGAGTGCACATGCTCAGCGTCATATCCAGAGGTTGTCTTTGGGAAATAGACATATGAGTGCTGCAGAGGTTGCTGCAGAGGTTGAAGCGGTGGGGGGGGTCAGCTTTTCAGTGCTCAGACTATATGCCGTACACCGCATCAAATTGGTCTGCATGTTTTCACAGAAGGAAGCCTCATCTAAAGATGATGCACTAGAAAGCCTGAAACAGTTTGCTGAAGACAAGCAGACTAAGGACATGGATTACTGGAACCATGTCCTGTGGTCCGATGAGACCAAGATAAACTTATTTGGTTCAGATGGTGTCCAAGACAAGTGTGTCTTGCCTACAGTCAAGCTTGGTAGTTGGAGTGGCATGGTCTGGGCCTGCATGAGTGCTGCAGGCACTGGGGAGCTACAGTCCATTGAGGGAACCATGAATGTCAACATGTACTGTGACATACTGAAGCAGAGCATGATCCCCTCCCTTCGGACAACCCAAACACACCTCCAAGACGACCACTGCCTTTGCTAAAGAAGCTGAGGGTAAAGGTGATGGACTGGCCAAGCATGTCTCCAGACCTAAACCCTATTGAGCATCTGTGGGGCATCCTCAAATGGAATATGGGGGAGCGTAAGGTCTCTAACATCCACCATGTAGATGTGATGTTGTCATGGAGGAGTGAAAGAGGACTCCAGTAGCAACCTGTGAAGCTCTGGTGAACTCCATGCCCAAGAGGGTTAAGGCAGTGCTAGAAAATAATGGTGGCCACACAAAATATTGACCCTTTGGGCCTAATTTGGACATGTACTCACTTTTGTTGCCAACGGTTTAGACATTAATGGCTGTGTGTTGAGTTATTTTGAGGGGACAGCAAATTTACTCTGTTATACAGGCTGTACACTCACTACTTTACATTGTAGCAAAGTGTCATTTCTTCAGTGTTGTCACATGAAAAGATATAATAAAATATTTACAAAAATGTGAGGGGTATACTCACTTTTGTGAGATACTGTATATATATATATATATATATATATATTTTAATTTATGGCATAAAGGCCCATAGCGGATATTTAACCAAATGAGTATTGTCATTCCTTCATTAATTTCAAGGACTTCGGTTATCATTATGGATGCCAAAAAAATTACTCTCTTTTTGGCCAAGCTTCCCCCAAGAAAGAGGAGATATAAAGCCAACAGTCTAACAGCCTTTCCATTATTAAGAGGTTGTTTTTGTGCACTTTGAAAAAGATCTGAATGTCCTTTTAAAGGCAGTGAAAAAGAGCTAAATGCCCTTTTAAGGGCAATGCCCATGCAAATCCCCTTTTCAGGGCAGTTTTCAGTTGGGTAGTTTAGTTTTTTATTTTGAGGGGGTTTGGTGGGTGGGGGATTTTAATATTAGGGGGGACTTAGATTAGGGGGTCTTTTTATTTTGGGTTGGCTTTTTTATTTTCATAAGGATTAGGTTTAATTTTTTTATTTTGTTATTATTTTTTGCAATATTAGCCTTTTTATTTTTTGTAATTAGATTAATGTAATGTAATTTTTTTTTTGTTTTTTTATTGTAATGTAGTTTATTTTTATTGCAATTAAGGGTTTAATTTAGGGGGTGTTATGTTAGGGGGCTTAGTCATTAAATTAGTTTTTTGCGTTGTGGGGGTTGGGGATGTAGGAGTTAATAGGTAAATTAGGTTTGATGCATTGGGAGGGGTTGGCGGTTTAGGGGTTAATAAGTGTATTAGATAGTTTGCAATGTTGGGGTTTGCAGATTTAGGGGTTAATAACTTTATTAGGTAGTTTTTTTTAAATAATACTTATTGCGGGCGCTTAGGGTTTTTTTTAATACTTATTGCTTAATACTTAATACTTCGGTTCATACTTATGTGGATTCTTTCACCACCCTGCCATTTTTGGAATCAACCTGGATTCAGCTTCACTGCATCCAGGTGAATTCTTTTGGCTGCGCATGCAGCCAACATTCTGTTGGCTGCCTTGCACTGCCAACATTCCATTGAGGATGTATGAGCAACAGCAGATGGTGACGGACATTACAAACGCAATTATAGTATAGATAATTAATTGTCTGTTTTATTTTATCACTTTTAGCTAGTTCTAATTGTGTTCTAGATTACAAGTGGTGCACTAAATTTATTTACAAGTGCGATATAGCAATACCTTGCCCCGTTAATTTGCGCATTTATTACAAGCTGAAAGTAAACGCGTTTGATCTAGCTCAACCTAATTTAACATGCGTTAAATTAGCGTGGCTTAAGACCTTGCATAAATGGTTAGGATTAAAAAAAGTTGCACCAAACAGAACATAAACAGTACATATTAACACTATCTGATATATATATATATAGTCATAAATATATTTAAAAATATTTATAAGGGTTCAAAGGTATATGGTATATTGTCATGTATTTGACGGAAAAGGGCTATAGTATATATATATATATATATATATATATATATATATATATATATATATATATATATAAACAAGAATAATCAGCGCTTGAAGTATATATATACAATCTGCTGGTCCTAATATATATTCTCATCCACTAGTAAGAATAAATATTTTATATATAGATGTATATATATGTGTGTATGAGACAATATACAATTTATGTAGCAAGCAGTCTTATTTAGATGGACAGTCTGTGGGTGTACAATATTCCATATAGTCCACAATACTAGTTCTCGTGTGCTATAGGTGAAAGGCAGCCCGTCTAGTAGAAAGATGATCCCCCGCAGGGCGAGGTTCCTCTCGATTGTCTGAAAAAGTATAGAAAGAGACAGGCGCACAGAGGCACACTTTGTGTAATACGTTCACAATCAGCTGACACGTGACTCATCGTGAGTGAATCAGAAGTCGCTTGGCTCGTGGACCGGTTGGTGTTGTCTCTCAGACTGTTGGAACCTGCGGAGGAGAGGAGTGAGTAAGTCCAGACTCCGACTTGAACCAGGGTCTGGCTGCAGACTACAGTGGCTGGTGTTGGTGATCGACAAGAGTCAGACTGTCACTAGACAACTCAGACTATTCTATAAGATTCATTTCTATTGTCTGATTCTATTTTACCGGCAACGGACCGCGGTGACCTGCTGGAGACGTACCAACCACTGAAGAAGCGTGGACAAGCAGGAAGGGTGCAAAGAAACAGAGTATACCTACAGAAGTGCACTTAAAGTACCTCACTGCTTGAGGGTACACCAGGTGAGCGTGGATTTTCCCCCCACTGCTATCTATACACTGATTGTGAACGTATTACACGAAGTGTGCCTCTGTGCGCCTGTCTCTTTCTTATTTCATTTCATTTCATCTTTTTTCATATATATATGTATATATATATATATATATATATATATATATATATATATATATATACATACATACACAACACACAGAAAACCTGGCACTCGCCAGCAGATTCACAGTAAAGTTTAAAAGCAAAACTGGGGGAAGTCAGTTACATTTGGCGCCAAAGGATCAAGCCCAGGACCACGACAAGGTCTCCCCCTTCCTGGGACCCTAAACCAGCACCCACACAATGCATACTTCCAAACAAACCATCTGGGAACCTCCCAGAGTGACACAGGCTTTTGTAACCTCCCCTATGTAAATACAAAACACAGGAATGGACCGCACTCACAGACTGGACTGGGTACACATCCTAAGCCACAGCAAACTCCACAGCCCTAAACACTGACAGACAGCTGCAAAGTTCCCAGCAACCCAGGCAGTTAACCCCAGAGCAGCCTGGGTGACAGACTTTTGCCTTCAGTCCTGATTTTCCTCACTGCATTATTTTTCATTCAGCTGCTGTTGGGGACTCTACCAGTGTGCGTCAGTGATACTTTTACATATCATTGTACATACTGGTGTGAGAACAGGCACAATAGGCTTCAAAAATCAAAATGTCAACAACATTTGTTATGGGTTTGTTTTTTGCACCATAATCTATCTATCTATCTATCTATCTATCTATCTATCTATCTATCTATCTATCTATCATCTGTAGTAACACTATATTAGACCTTGTTTGTTTTTTCTGCTTTAAAATGAATATAAAATTGTCATGCATTTATTATGCACAAATTTACTTAGCATAATAGACAGATCTAAGGATAACTGTTGACAAAATACTTATCTATATTAAATTACAAATATATATATATTATTATTATTTTTAAATATTCATTAATTGGTTTGCTGTTTGAAAATTATAATTGCAATGTTTTGGAAAGTTTTTGCACAACTCCTAATAATGTTTCTCTTTTTCAGTAAATCCTCAAAAAGGCAGACTTGTCATTGTATGTACAAATCAAAATCTGCTTCCTTTAAAAAGAAAAAAAACCATTCTATAAGAAGAGTCCTTAAAACACCTTTAGTTAAATTTGTGACGAAGCTAATTATTTGTGTCCAAATGGCAATTACCTATTTTACACTCTAGACAAAGCAAAATCAATCAAGTGAAGCAGGAAAATGAAGCATGCGTAGAACCATAGCTAATCAAGAAGAAATAACACTGCTACTTACACAGAGGCTCACTGCCTGCTGCAGCCCGCTCTAGCAATAAAAGAAAAGATGTAATTCATTATGAAACAATATCAAATATAATACAATTATAATTATTCACAATCTTGCAGTTATAATAGCTAAATGGATGAAACTGAAGTACATAATTAAAATGTGCAGTGTACATGCTGGGCTGTTTGTTCAACGTTTGGTCATCCACAATACTACTCAGCTCACTGTGGCTGTAGCCTGATAATTATTATTGATTCGCTCTCAGGCTGTCAATCTGGGGATAGCTGTGGAATAGTCAGTGATGGACAGAAAGAGGATTGGACAGGCACCATCCAACAAGGAAACTTCATCTTGAAAATGAACTTAGAGGAGATGGTGCAGGAGGATAAGGATAATTGATGATTGTTTCAGAAGAGAAAAGGAAAGGTTGATAAAATAGCAAAACTGTTTCTCCATCTATAACAAACTATTTTTATATGGCTATTGTATATTTATGTTCAAACATAAATATGTTCACTGTTGATATAATTACATACTGATGGTAAAGGGATTTAAAACTAAATTGTTCATTCATGATTCAGATAGAACATATAATTTTAAACAACTTTCCAATTTACTTCTATTATCAAATTGTCTTGGTTTTCTTGTTATGCTTTGTTGAAAAGCAGGGAGGTAATCTCAGGAGTGTGCATGTGTCTGCAGCACTGTATTGCAGCAGTTTTGCAAGAATGTTATACATTAACGGGAGCACTAGATGACAGCACTATTTCCTGTCATGAAGTGCTCCAAACGTGCACACTACAAACAATAACAGAAAAATGAAGCAAATTTAATAGAAGTAGATTGGAAACTTTTTTTAATTGTATTCTCTATCTGAATTATTAAAATTTGGGGTTTTATGTCCCTTTAAATCAATCAAAATATATATCCCTTGCTCAACACACACCTGGGCAGAGCAGAATCAGCATTTATCACATACAAATAATATGTGCAATATGCAGTATTAATATATATCAAACTTTTTTTTCGGACTACTCAGAAGGACATTAAACTAAGAACAAAGCTTTTTAATCATTTAAACATAATTTGTGCATGTAAAACATTTTATAATAAATCTGTTTATATGCACACTTGGAGGCACCAGTTTCAACTGAGCATGTGCAAGAATGGACATTATATATATATATATATGAATTTTGTCATTGGCTGATGGCTGTCACATGATGCAGGGGAGGGAAAAGGAACTAACTTTGAAATTTGTCATATTTGCTAAAATAAAAATAAAAATCTACTCATTTGAAAATCAGACTAAGGAGGTTTCCATTGTTTTTTTATTTTGAATTTGTTGATCATGCAATTCTACTGTATTTAATGGTACTTTAATCCAAGGATGCTACTGTACAGAATAAACCACATAAAGCAAAGACTTTTTCTACAAATTGTGAGATATGGCACAGCATTAGAATGATGGGATTGCACTATTATGAGATATACGGTAGCATGGTAATAAATGGGCTAGAGGTGGAGTCTCGGCTGCCTACTGCTGTTTTAGACAATATAATGGTTTGACTGACAGTCTATTAACAATAAGAAACATCTATAGCAGAACCTCCACATTGATCGAAAATGTTGGTTAAACACAAGTGCGTCCAAGGAATAAATATTGTAGAAATTATTCCATTTGTTTTCAATGCAGATGCTTTTTATGAATCTTAGGTGGCATTTATTTTCTGGTTTTGCTACAGTAAGCCATTAATTACATTCCTTTAAATAACTTCAGCTCCTTTTTGTTTGCAATCCAGTTTAAAATTAGTTTAATTAAATATTAGCTTTGCTTGGGTATCAAAGATTTTAAGTGTATTTCTTAAATTGCTTCTTGGATGTTTAATTATTGCTGTAGCATCACAAAAGCTGTAGCTGTACGCGATACTATATACAAACAAAGAATGTCAGTTGAAATAAAGCTCATCACATTACAGCTCAGCCCTTTCAGGACAGGAACTCGTGTCTGTCCTGATGATGGTGTTGCTGTATTTGTTTTCCAATTATATCCTGTGTGACTTCAAGAGAGCTCAAAGAATGATGGGAGAATTCCCTTTGATTGCAATTACAGTTTACTTACCACTGAAATGAGGTAGTATGTCTTATATGAATGAAATAACTAAGCAAAAAATAACATGTTTTGTATGACACATCTAATGAATTAGTTTTATTTTGGTAGTTCACAATCGGTAATTACCACTAAGAGTTACAGGTATTATATGTACCCATTATAGCTGCCAGTTTTTATATGTTTCTGTCCATGACATAAGTTACCACTGCTTCTAATATATTCTCCAAAAAAAAAAAACAACCACTGCAGCTTTTAATACAATACAAAGTCTAGTCACACAATGGCATGCAATATTGAAAGAGGCATACTACTAACCCAGTTTTAAACTTTTACATTATTGTACGTTATCAATGATGTTGACTTGACCTAGCTGCATAAATGAAACATGTGTTTCACATTTGTATAACCTTACAACACCTTGAGGTAGATTCCACTAATCCTAGCTAAAACCAAACTTTTCTGATTCCTCTGTGTTTTTTATAAAAAATTGCTGAATACTTTGCGCCTAAGATATACGATTTGGAGGACATTTTCCTCCTCTGTCAAGTATAACATACTCTACACACTTATGATCCTGTACTAACAAATATGTTCGTTATTATAAAAATGCACCACTCCTGAAGCACCTTGACCCATCAAATCCATTGGAACTTAATATATGTCATTGATGCTTCATGAAACAGATCTATTTTCTAAATTTAAAGGGACATTAAACACTAAGGGCCAGATTACGAGTGGAGCACAAACATTTGGTCGCAAGCAATAAGGGGTTTATTACGGGTGTTTGCACTCATCGTGCTTACCGCTGGTATTACAAGTTTAAAGTAAACACGATCGATTGAGCAAAATCGTGATTTACGCTAGAATGATTACCACCACTTCAGAGCTCTGGTTAAAATGAACGTCAACTTTCATGATAAAGTGCCCGGTTTTTTAAAAAAAACTATTAAAAACAGGGGCACTTTCATTCATGAAATTTTACATTGCACCGGATTTTACAAATACTTACCTTGTTCTCCTGAAACACCGGATCGCTGATCGCCGCGCCTGCTTCTTCCTGCTGTACTAACACAGCAATGACGAAACTTACTTCCTCCAATCACGGCGTGGCCTCACTAGATGAACGCTCTTGGGGGGGAAGCCGTGATTGGAGAGAGCCGGTTTCCTAATTGCTGACGAAGTACGGAGGAGCTGCAGATGTGGGATCGGCGATCCGGTGTTTCAGGAGAAGAAGGTAAGAATTTGCAAAATCCGGTGCAATGTAAACTTTCATGAATGAAAGTGCCCCTGTCTTTAATCGTTTTTTTAAAAAACAGGCACTTTATCATGAAAGTTGATATTCACTTTAACTGTTTCGCAAAACAAAAAAGTTGCACAAAACACATTAAAAATACATTACAAAGTTTACTTAGGGGCCGATATACCATTGTGCGGGCGGACATGATCCGCTGTTGGCATTTATCATTGCACAAGCATTCCTTGTGAAATGCTTGTGCAATGCAGCCACCTGCAGATTCGCAGCCAATCGGCCGCTAGCAGGGGGTGCCAATCATCCCAATCATATCTGATTGGGATGATTGCTATCCGTCGCCTCAGAGGTGGCGGATAAGTTAAGGAGCATCTGCTGCTTCATAAATCGACCCCTCACACTCATAATAATAACAATATCTCATAATAATTATTTTAATAAAAAATATTGCACACAAAAGTAATAAGGGCTTAAAGATAGGAGGTCTCAGGTGTTAGAAAAAAAGGCAGGCAAAGGGCTTTTACATAGACATATATACATGCCTAAATATGTATATGTATGTGTGTGTATATATATATATATATATATATATATATATATATATATATATATATAAATATATATATACGTGTGTGTGTATGTGTGTACATATGTATTTATATATTTATATGTTTATATATGTATTTGCAGACATATATACACATATAAATACATAAATACATAATGTATGTACACATATATACTGTATATATATATATATATATATATATATATATATATATAAAGTGCATTGGAGCCCTTTGTAGTTAAGTTGATGAAAACATGAAAAAGCATATTTATGCAATATTCTAATTTAATAAAGTGGTATAGTGTGTATATACTGTAAACACATTGCAATATTCTGCACATAGCAGAATATGTTCTATGTATTTATATACAATCATCTTTATATATAGGTATATGTTGTATCAAAAACCATCAGATATATGTAGAAATGTGTATTTATGAATAAATAGAACATATTCTTCTATGTGAAGAACATTGAAATGTGACATATTCATATTTTCATCTCAGGTTAGCATACATGAGAATATGCGATTGGGTTTGCGTGAGAGTGTGGTGTTAGGTTTTTCCCACTTTTTTTCTCCTTCTATTATTATATGGGAATATGTGAATGCACACATGATATTCTAACTTCTGCTTTTTGCGCTCATCGGGTTAGCGCATTAGTGAAAACAGTTTTCTTTCAACTCATAATACAAGCGCAAAAAGCTTACTTCTAGCGCAATTAATGTTCGAGTGGGAGCGTAAATTAGCCCTCCACTTGTAATGTGGCCCTAAATAAATGCTAGGTAGAATGAGCTATTCAAAGAAAAGATTAGTCTGAAAATAACATGTAGATATATTTTTTTAAAGCTTCACTAGCTTTTTAAATATTGTAACTACATTCTCTGCTGTGACCAATTAGGGACTGTTATAAATAGGTCACCAGAGTGTGCAGCCAATGGTTGTGTGGAATTTAACAGTATTAATATTATTATTAATATTATTATTATTATCAGGTATTTGTAGAGCACCAACAGATTCCTGAGCGCTATAAACATAGGCTTTATACAAGATAACATTTATAGGGATCAAATGGGTAGAGGGCCCTGCCAAGAGTTGCACTGTTGTAATCGGTGAGCTACAAACTGCTTGGCTCATAGGCTTGCATTCTAAGGGGTTCAAGGGAAAAGCAATGGAGTTAGGAAAGGTTAGCGTAGGTTGTATACATCCCTGAATAGTAGAGTCTTTAGGGAGTGCTTAAAGCTGTTAAAACTAGGGAAGAGTCTTGTGGAGCGAGGCAGGGAGTTCCACAAGATGGGAGCCAGTCTGGAGAAGTCCTGTAAAAGGGAATGTGAGGAAGTACCAGAGAGGAGGAGTGTAGGAGATTGTGAGCAGAGTGAAGGGGACGGGAGGGAGAGTAAATGTAGACAAGGTTTGAAATGTAGTGGGGAGCAGTGCAGTTGAGTGCTTTGTATGTCAAAGTGAGGATTTCGTGCTTAATCCTGGAGGCAAGAGGAAGCCAGTGAAGGGTTTGGCAGAGAGGTGCAGCCGATAAAGAGCGACGTGTAAGGAAGATGAGCCTGGCAGAGACATTCATTATGGAATGTATTCTGTACTTCCATTTCTAACAGTCAATGAAAAGCTCATAATTTCAGAATGGAATTACATGAGAAATGGACAACATAAACAATGCATGTATACTGCAGCGTATTTTATATATATATATATATATATATATATATATATATATATATATATATATATACAATTTATCATTTTGTATTACCATCTGTTTAATGCTCCATTAAAAGCTTTCATTAGCTCCTAAAAATAAGTTTAATAAATAACTGTAGGTTTTAAATGTATTTGCTGATGTTATAACTGGAGTTAGACAATTAGGGTTATTGCTTAAATTGGTGGGATAATGATAAGAGGGGACCTTAAAGGGATTAGTTAAGGGGTTGTAGTAAGATGAGAAAATTTAAGGAGATAGCTGCTGATGAAGTGATTGTGGTTGGTGGAAACCTTTCTGTATGTAATTTGAGCTAGATGAAGTTGTAATGGGTAAAAGCAACAACCTAGGGGGCCTTAACTTGGACAGGTACTGCCACTAGTCAGAGATGAATGTAGTTATTGGTAGATATAGGGTTAATTTTTTCCATTATTTGTATATGTTGAGGTGAGTCTGGCACAGAGAAATTCATTAAAGGCGTAATGAAAAGTAAGCATTGAGATGAAATGGGGCTGACATGAAACAGAAGTAAACAGTGAGAAGACAGCAAGGTTTTTTGTAAAGTTCTCCATGTTACTCATCTAAAGAGTCAAACAGCAAGATTGGCCAATCTGCAGCAAGAGAATGGTAACTATCAGTCAAGAAAAGGAAGTAAAGAAAGGCTTAATTTGACTCAAACATTCTAGCATATAAAGAACTTAGCTTCATTACAGTCTGTGTATCACTCAAATATGATAGATCATAGTACCCATGTTAAAATGTATCATTCTTTTTCTTGAATGGTGTGGCAGCACTTACAAATGAAGCTGATTTGGAAACATGTTTTGTAAAAGTAGAGACCAATGCATATTACAAGATATATTGCTGCATTGGAAGTTGACTTTGCAGATGTTAATAAAACATCATACAAATCATGGGAAATTTTAGAGGTCCTGTGATCCATATGAAACACAGAAGTGCCTGGGGTTTCTAATGAAGGGTCTTACACCCTTTTCATTTATAGGTGATAATTCACAGAGAGACACATGGCCCCTTATTGGAAATTAACAATTTTTGTCACTTTGTGCTGAGTTCAGATGATTGGAGCTTGTTTTGTGAGGTGTTATCTTATTTTGCATTTTGTATAGCTTTTGGCATGACTACCCTAGTCAACAAAGATGATCCTCCTTGAGTCATTCTGAAGTAATCAATGATTCCAGACTAGTCATCAGAAGCCATTCTGAAATATGCCCACAGGCAACATGATCTAACTGAGATGACTCTACAGGGAGTGCAGAATTATTAGGCAAGTTGTATTTTTGAGGATTAATTTTATTATTGAACAACAACCATGTTCTCAATGAACCCAAAAAACTAATTAATATCAAAGCTGAATAGTTTTGGAAGTAGTTTTTAGTTTGTTTTTAGTTATAGCTATTTTAGGGGGATATCTGTGTGTGCAGGTGACTATTACTGTGCATAATTATTAGGCAACTTAACAAAAAACAAATATACACCCATTTCAATTATTTATTTTTACCAGTGAAACCAATATAACATCTCAACATTCACAAATATACATTTCTGACATTCAAAAACAAAACAAAAACAAATCAGTGACAATATAGCCACCTTTCTTTGCAAGGACACTCAAAAGCCTGCCATCCATGGATTCTGTCAGTGTTTTGATCTGTTCACCATCAACATTGCGTGCAGCAGCAACCACAGCCTCCCAGACACTGTTCAGAGAGGTGTACTGTTTTCCCTCCTTGTAAATCTCACATTTGATGATGGACCACAGGTTCTCAATGGGGTTCAGATCAGGTGAACAAGGAGGCCATGTCATTAGATTTTCTTCTTTTATACCCTTTCTTGCCAGCCACGCTGTGGACGTACTTGGACGCGTGTGATGGAGCATTGTCCTGCATGAAAATCATGTTTTTCTTGAAGGATGCAGACTTCTTCCTGTACCACTGCTTGACGAAGGTGTCTTCCAGAAACTGGCAGTAGGACTGGGAGTTGAGCTTGACTCCATCCTCAACCCGAAAAGGCCCCACAAGCTCATCTTTGATGATACCAGCCCAAACCAGTACTCCACCTCCACCTTGCTGGCGTCTGAGTCGGACTGGAGCTCTCTGCCCTTTACCAATCCAGCCACGGGCCCATCCATCTGGCCCATCAAGACTCACTCTCATTTCATCAGTCCATAAAACCTTAGAAAAATCAGTCTTGAGATATTTCTTGGCCCAGTCTTGACGTTTCAGCTTGTGTGTCTTGTTCAGTGGTGGTCGTCTTTCAGCCTTTCTTACCTTGGCCATGTCTCTGAGTATTGCACACCTTGTGCTTTTGGGCACTCCAGTGATGTTGCAGCTCTGAAATATGGCCAAACTGGTGGCAAGTGGCATCTTGGCAGCTGCACGCTTGACTTTTCTCAGTTCATGAGCAGTTATTTTGCGCCTTGGTTTTTCCACATGCTTCTTGCAACCCTGTTGACTATTTTGAATGAAACGCTTGATTGTTCAATGATCACGCTTCAGAAGCTTTGCAATTTTAAGAGTGCTGCATCCCTCTGCAAGATATATCACTATTTTTGACTTTTCTGAGCCTGTCAAGTCCTTCTTTTGACCCATTTTGCCAAAGGAAAGGAAGTTGCCTAATAATTATGCATACCTGATATAGGGTGTTGATGTCATTAGACCACACCCCTTCTCATTACAGAGATGCACATCACCTAATATGCTTAATTGGTAGCAGGCTTTCGAGCCTATACAGCTTGGAGTAAGACAACATGCATAAAGAGGATGATGTGGTCAAAATACTCATTTGCCTAATAATTCTGCACACAGTGTAGAGTCATTCACTGGCTGTTCATGCTTGTGAAGTGATCAGTAAGGTAATCTGCTAATCATTCTGAAGTCATCACCCATAATGTTTTACCTTAGCTGATGACTTTACAAGCTTGATGATGTCTGGTGTCTAAAGAAGTTTGATGATCATCAAATTACTCCAGGGTGGGGGGTGGATCTAACTACTGAACCGAGTGGCTGCGTTTCTAGTAAGCTCCGGCTAAAAACCTGAATAAAAAGTGCTTTTCCTGCGAAATACACATAGGAGATAGGATCATCTTGTTTCTGAAGCACTTAAACATACTTTAATCCATCTCAAATTGGGGACTTACGTTTTTATTGACATCTAAAAAGACTTTTGAGCCTGGACTGTTGCTCTAAACGGGGCCACAACAACCATCCGAGAAGCCCTCATTTATTCCCGGCGATAGAAGGCTAAGCTCACCACTAATATCTGCCAGCAGCTACGGAGGGTCGGGGCTCCGCTCCGGAGCTGTCCCAGCTACAGACTTACTAGTGAGGCCAGAGCAGAGTGCAGGAACATCATTCAGCTGATACCCGGGCTAAGAGGGTGAACCTACCTGAGATTCTGGTGTCCGCTATCACCCCTTATCTGAGAGCCTGCTGCTGTGAGCCCTGAGCTGATTGCCACCTGACGAGTACCTGCTGCTTTCCTGGCCAAGATCACGGACCGCGGTGGCGCGAACAGCCGCCATCTTGCCACTATCCGGAATTACAGATCTTCAATAGTGGCGCAGTGTGTGAGAGCGAGACCCAAGATTGCCCGCTGCGCCATACGGATATCCTCACCTGCATCTTGGTATAGCCACGGACGTCCAGACGGCACCCTATTTCCCGCACACTTGCTGATTTGATTTGGCACCTCCACACCCGGTCAGTACAGGTCCCTCTAGAGCTCCGGAGAGTTGGGGCTCCGCTCTGGGGCTGTGTCCTCTTGACCTGCTGATTCCGGTGCACTGCCTAGGTTCCTGCTGCACTTGTTCAACTCTACAAAGGGGACTACATCAGATGCAATCCGGGATGTGCGGAGGGGCCAGTGTGCTCACATCTAGGATTGATTCCATCATCCCCGGGGACACCGGTAAGCCTGCACCACTCATAATCAGGGGTTTATCTGCGGGTACATCCAGACTATTTCTCTGGCCAATTTAAGATTGCCTGTCACCCCCAAAGTCTGCTTGTGGACGTTACTGTGCCATCAAAGTTTGGGCGCAAAACGTCGCCATTTTAGTCACCTAGGCCCCTACAGAGCTCCTGAAGCGAAAGCAGAGAGTGCAGACCCCATACAGTATCCAATACATAAAGGACAGGCTCACCTTATATATCCCCTTCTGTAATTAAGGAGCTTGATCCCCTTGTACAAGACAGTTAACAGTCATTAAGCATTCAAGTACAGGCCCTGTTGCTTTACAAAATTGTGTGACACCAGACTATCCCCTCATATACAAGACAGTTTCTGTACTGATGAGAGCACTAGTAAGCTCTACACTCTGAACTGTTTTTATCAAATAAGTAAGCCCTTATCTAAACTGGCTCACTGGATCTCTGGGGCTAAAGAAGAAGTCATCTATTATTACAGGCATACAGAACTGGTAAACACAAACCTATACACAGACAACTAATATTTATCTACACTCTGGGAGCAGGTCTTTTTATGTGCTATTTGTTGCCTCCAGAGGGGAATAATAACCCTGGTAACTCAGCACTTCCTTAGTGCATTATAAATGCTAAGCATCTGAGACAAATAGTTTAATATTGCCGGCTGCAGAGCCTATTTTTACACAACAGCCTGTCTCATTATTTTGTAAAACTATTGCTGCTGCATCAGCCTATGTACCTTTGGGCTCTCAACCCAAAGTGGAGTGTTATATTACCCGAATACCTAACTAATAATTTTCTTTATCTGCAGGTCCTACCTACAGCAATAGTCCTAGAATCTATATTCTGCATTTTGTGCATTTAACTGCTTGATTTTCCTTTGCAGCTCACATGTTTTCTCTATCCAATTTTATTATTGCTGAGGATATGATTTGTGTGGCAATACTGTAGTGACCCCCTTAGGACTCTCCCTTTCCGGCCCACTTGAGTGGTGGGCTGGTCACTTCCACCTACCTTCTCTCTTCCTCTGTGTCATATCCCCCACTCCCTGAGTCCAGAGGGGGCACTTTGAGGTTTGTTGGTTGGCTCCTCGGCTGTGCTGACAACCTTTTGACGGCCTGACGTTTGGTCACTGCTGCTACTAGGCGTGGGGTGGACCCACTCAGCAAACTCAGATTACACTGTTCCTGAGTCATCCAATCAATTAGCCAATTTCTGTGTCTTTGTATAAAATGCTGGGTTAACGCTGTATTGTTACTAATTGGTTAAGCTTATATTTGTAACACTGGGTATTTGCTGGGGTACACCTGTGAGTCTCACTGAACGGGACTGGCTGCTTTGGTCCCCCTCGCGCTTCCCCCTTTCCGGCCCAGCTTGTCTGGGCTGGTCACTTCCACTTTCCTTTTCCCCTTCCTCCTGGTCGTATCCCCTCTCCCTGAGGCACGTTGGGGCTCTTGGGAGCCGCTACAACCACCATCATATGGTCCACTTGTTGGGCCTTCTCTATCGTTAATGTATATGTTGAATATCATGTACCAGGTATAATCCATGCCCGAGGGCTGTGCTAGCCCCGCTCTTACAGTGTAACATTTGCCGTCAATGCTCTAACTAAGTGTTGAAATTTAACTTATGAGATAACCTAGATACCGCTATCTGTCTATGTAATTAGTCCAGTGGTCTAACGACTCATCTGTGTATAAGTGGTCAGGGCGGGCCTTCATTGTAAATTTACGAACCACCCTTTGGTTCTCCTACATTGCCAAGTATGTTGCACTCTGCGAGAAAAAATACCAAGTCCCAAGCGGCTTCAAAAAAGACTGTTCTGGATCATTTCTCTCAGTCACGTAAAATGCCTACTCCTGTGAACAAGGAAGTTAGTGATCCCGAGTCGCAGGATGAGGGTTCCCAATCGAGCTCTCAGTCAGTCGCCCACCTCAATCATTACATTACTGAAAGTACCATACAGAAACTCCTTGCGGCTCAGACTAAATCTATTACCACTGAGATCCAGAGAAGTTCAGCTGAACTTAAAAAAGAAATTTTGGAAATAGGCGATAGAGTAGACTCACTTGAACGACAAGAAGATGATCTGGCTACTGATCATTCGAACCTGCTAGCCTATGCGGAAAATCTGGCCGAACAAATCTCCCAATTTGAGCTAAAGCTAGCGGATATGGAGGACAGGGCTAGGAGGAACAATATCAGGTTCAGAGGCATCCCGGAGACGGTCGCCACGGGTAGCTTACAGGAGTACCTCATCTCTTTGTTTACTGCATTCTTGAGCCCATTAGAGGGCAACATGCATGCTATGGAAAGGGCCCACAGGGCTCTCAGGCCACGTTCAGTATCATCAGACAAGCCGAGAGATGTGGTGGTTTGCTTCCATCACTTTACCTTTAAAGACCGGTTGATGCAAGCGGCATACAGCAAACCCACCCTACCTGCTAACTTTAAAGATATTCAACTCTTGCCCGACCTTTCTTCCCATACATTGCAACAGCGAAAACTCTATGCCCCAATTACCACTCAACTAAGGAAAGCAGGGGTCAAATATAGGTGGGGATTCCCCACTAAATTGATTGTGACCAGGGATAACCAAACCCACATAGTCTCCTCTCCCTCTATGGGGGGCACCCTATTGGCCAACTGGGGCCTCCAAGACGCCCCTGACAATCAGCAAGAGGTCCGCTCCAGATTGCGGGTCACAGCTCCTGAGTGGTCTATCAAAGAACAGAGGCCGAAACGACCAAAACCTAACCACCCTGACCACATTCAGAGGCCTTAAGCCTCACCCACTTGAGGGTATTGCACTATACTTAGCTACCAATGTTATTCTCATGTACTGTTGTTCGCTTACTTGTTTAATGTTATTGTAACTAGCTCTAGTTAGAGTTCGAGTATTTCTATGTTTACTTTGTTACTTTACTTTTTGCAGAAGAGCGGGGCTACTCGCGCTAGCCCCTCTACCTTTCAGACAGTGTTAGCTCCCCCCCCAATTCTTGGTGCCCATCCTAGGGCCCCACATAGGTGGACTACTTCCACTTGTTTCCCTCCATCCCCCTTCCCCCCTACCCAACCTCTGATCCCTACCCTTTCCTCCATCCTTGTAAAAGGTTTCTAAATGGCCTCCCTCAGGTTCCTTACCCATAATGTTAGAGGCCTTAATACTGTGGGCAAGAGGTGCCTTTTGTCCCGCTCCTTGCACCATCATAGAGCGGATGTAGCTTTTCTCCAAGAGACGCATCTGTTAGCGGACTCCCCTCCCCTCCACACGTCTAGGGATTACCCAGTTTTTGAGGCATCTTCATTTACCAAAAAAGCCAGAGAAGTAGCCATCCTAATACACAAAAGGGTGGCTTATGAGCCCCTCTTTATATTTAGAGACCCCCAGGCCAGATACCTCATTCTTATATACAACCTAGACCACGTCACATATACTCTGGTTTCAGTCTATCTCCCGAATTCGCTCCAGCCTAGGTACCTAAGGAAAATTCTCCTGCATGTCGATAAAGTTAAACAGGGCAAGGTAATCCTTGCAGGTGACCTAAATATGGTGTGGGATGGGAAGCTAGATAGGAAGACTAGCCCTTTTAAGAGACTTTCCTCCAGTCATGACCCAACCAGTCGTAGATTCAGGGAACTCATGTGCCAGTTTACTTATTTTGATATTTGGAGGTCCCTACACCCTCTAGACAATGTCTTTACCCACTTCTCCCACCCACACGCTACATTCTCTAGGTTGGACTACTTTTTCTGCTACCCCACGGATCTGGATCTGATCCTCTCCGCGAGCATACATTCCTGCCCGTGGTCGGATCATGACCTTGTCACCCTAGACATAGACTCCAGTCACACTACTAAGGCTAGAGCCCTTGGAGGCTGCCGCACCATCTCCTTTCAGATGTCCCTTTCAGGGAGGAGATCAGGAAGGAGATCCGCTTCACCCTCCAGATAAATGATACCCCAGATGTTAGAGAAAACACAATATGGGGAGCATTTAAGGCTACCCTTCGAGGCCTCTTTATCCGCAAGCAGGCTCATCTCAAGAGGCAAGCAGGCCTCTCCCTATCCCAGGCACATTGTAGACTGCGGGTTCTTGAAACCCAACGATGGGCCTTAGATCCCGTGGCATACAAATCTGAGGTGAAAGATAGTAGGCAGCACATCTGCCAGCTAGAATTCCATAGGACACAATTCAATCTCCTCCATTTGAAACATGTCCTGTATTCCAATGGTAATAAAGCAGATTCTTTACTTGCCAACAAAATTAGGCAGCGTACGGGCGCCTCCCGCATCCATGAGATCAAACAGGGCGCACAATCCTTTAGACTCCCCTCCCTATTTGGCCAACAGTTTAATAAGTTTTATTCTGAACTTTATAATATAGGCGACGAGACGACACCCGGGAAAGCCCCCTCGGAAGCCATAAGCTCATGCCTCCAATCCTTAATACTCCCCACCCTTGACAAAACTCATATAGAGTATATTGACACCCCGATCACTGGTCAAGAGGTCAAGCTGGTCATTAAGAAACTGAAGTCCCTTAAAGCCCCTGGGCCGGATGGCTTTACGGCTATTTTTTGCAAGACATACCTGGAAGAACTTGTCCCTATGCTCACCAGATTTTTTAATAAGGCAATGTCCACAGGGAAATTTGACAGGGAATTTTTGGAGGCCTCTATCATCACTATCCCTAAACCCAATAAACCCAACCCTTTGCGCTAATTACCGACCCATTTCGCTCATCAACACTGACGTTAAAATATATGCCAAAATACTAGCAAACCGGTTAGCAAAATTGCTCCCAACACTTATTGACCCTGACCAAGTCGGCTTCATCCCAGGGAGAGAGGGCCCGGACAACACCAGGAGGCTCCTTGACATCCTCCTAGAAGCCAAGTGACTAGATAGGCTGCTTGCGGTGCTTTCTCTTGATGCTGAGAAGGCCTTTGACTGCGTCCGATGGGAGTACCTATGGCGGGTCTTAGAGAACATCCAGTTCCCCATGCAAATCATACTTGCAGTGAAGCCCTTGTATTCCTCCCCAGTAGCCTCCGTAAGAGGATTGGGGTTTGATCCCACCCCCTTCTCTATCACCAATGGCACTCGACAAGGTTGCCCCCTCTCCGCGATTCTGTTCGCACTTGCCATGGTACCCTTGGCCGCGGTGATTAGGGTGGATAAAGAGATATCGGGAATTACCCTGCATGGTACGGTCCATAAAGTGGCCCTATTTGCCGATGATACTACTCTGTTTTTTTCCGGACCCTTGAGAGAGATCCCGAGACTCCTGTCCCTCCTTGAGACGTTTAGTGCCATGTCATACTATAAGCTAAATCACTCAAAATCAGAATTATTCACATCTGGGTTCCCTGAAGAGGTCTCCAGAAGCCTATGCGAAAAATACAAGTTTATCCCTAGTCATAAGTTTATCTCTCATCTCGGTGTTAAACTCTCCAACTTACTCCCCCAAATTATCGATGATAACTTCAAACCCTTATTAGCCGAGCTTCGGTCCCTGCCTTCAAAGTGGAACTTCAAATGCGTTTCCTGGTTAGGCCGCATAGCGGCCTTAAAAATGAGCTACCTTCCTAAGTTTACGTACGCCTTACGTTGCCTCCCAATCAGGGTGCCCAGAACCCTTCTTATACAGTTCCAGAGTGCTTGCACTAAGTACATTTGGCAGGGTAAGCCTCCTAGAGTTGCCCACAACATTCTACAATACCCTAGAATGCACGGAGGAGTGGCTTCCCCCTCTATTTTTAGGTACGTGGACGCCGCTATGCTCACTCACATCTCCCAATGGGGAGTCAAGGGGTCAGATTGCAAATGGAGGACAATTGAACAAGCCTCCCTACCACATAATCTTGCTCTGAGGGACCTAATATGGATGCCACCCCACTGTAGAAGGAACCTAGGAGCCACAAACCCAATTATTCTGGAATGCCTGTCCACCTGGGACCGCCTGCGACATAACCCTAAGGTAGCTCCCTACCCGTCACCAATTACTTCCATAGCCGGCCTCCTGTCAGGCCTACCTGATTCACACCCGACCGCTTGGGCTAAGCTGGGTGTTACGAGAGTGGCGGACCTTTGGTCTACCTCACCTCAAGTAGCCTTTTATCCTATAACCAACTTGATGTCTCCTCGTCCACCCCACCGTATATGAAGTTTGAATATTCAAGGGTCATTAGCCTCCTGTCAAGGTGGGGTTTCAAACCCGCTTTGCCTCGGCAGCTTACCATTTGGGAAGCTCGATGGCAACAGGGGCTTAGGCTGGGCAAACCATGATCCTTACACTACACCCTTATGGAAGGTGCTGCCCCAGCTGATAAAGCCCAACATATTCAAAAATGGGAACGGAAGTTAGACTTCAGGGTACCCCTCACAGAGTGGCAACGCACGCTCTTATTAACAAAGAAAACCCTCCATTGCATTACCATCCTTGAAACCTACATAAAGGTACTCACGCATTGGTACTATGTCCCAGCTCGACTCGCAGAAATATTTCCTGGGGCCTCCCCCACCTGTTGGAGAGACTGCTCACATATAGGTGACATGATCCACATTTGGTGGAGCTGCCCCAGACTCAAGTCCATCTGGAATAAATGCTTTTCTACATTAACCAGCTTAGGTATCAACCTCCCTAGAACACCCAAGACGACCTTATTCCACTTAGGCACATGTAAACTACCCAAATACTATGGCTCCCTAAGTGTCTATCTCCTGTCTGCAGTAAACTTAACATAGCGAGATCTTGGAAAAGATCCCTCCCCCCGGCCTGGTTGGATATTGTATCTACTATGGCTTACATATACTCCATGGAGAAAAACATTTACTATGCCTCTGGTAGGTCCGATTTCTTTGAATTAATCTGGTCCGACTGGAAAAGTAGGTTTGACACTCTCTGGCTCCCTAGTTTTGATACCTAGGTGAAAGTATACCCCTAAACACTTTGGCAGAACCCCTAGCCTTATCCTTGTATACCTGAACTGGCTCATCCCATGACCCTCCCCCCTCCCCCTAAAGGCCTCCTAGCCTACCCCTTTTTCTTTTTCCCTTTTCCTCTCCTTTCTTCTCCTTTCTTCATCCCTCCTTACCTTACTTCTCATTGGGATACCGATATCCCTCTTGAATAGGTATTAACGTCATGATTGTATTGCTTACTCTTTTTGTCTTGGTGTATTTACATTTGATGTACGATTGTCTCATACAGTTGTTGTATCTCTTTCTCTCTTGTTACAAAAAATCAATAAAAATTACAATTTAAAAAAAAAAAAAAAAATTACTCCAGGGTGGTCTCTAAAGTAATTCTGTTTGTCCTGGGTACTGCTTAGAGTTTTATAGATTTTATTAATGAAAATTGTGAAGTACACCTGAGCAGACAGATAATACAGACAGGTAGAAATACTGCTTGAAGGTTAGTCAGAAATAAAACTGGAATGGAATGTCATTCTGGAAACAGAAACTTTAACTTAACTTGGCAGATACTAAACAGGAACAGTAAACAGAAGACACTGGAAAGTGACAGCACTCGATGGCTGTGACAGGATACCATGCAGGCTCTGGGTTGTGACCAGATACCAGGCAGGTTCTGTGGCAGGATACAATCAGGCACTTTAGCTGAGACATGATGCAGGCTGGCACATTAGCTGTGACACAATTCAGGTTGATAGTTTAGCTGTGACAGGATTCAAGAAGACACTTTAGCTGAGACAGGATACAGGCTATTACTAGACTGTGATAGGATACAAGCAGGCACAAAACATAAAACAGGGTTTGTACCCTACAGTCTGGGGCTATAAAGAGGTGCACAGCAACAAAATCAGACAGGCTGGGGTCAGTAACTTCCAGCCGTTTCCTTGTTTTGTATGTGTCTAGGGAGATTACATAAGTCTATGCACCCTAGTGTAGTTGCCAGTTTGCTTGATTGAAAGCATGCATAGTTTGTCTGTGGATAGGTACCTAGGAAGGAAGAGTCCTTGGTGTGGTTCCTGGGCTTGACCCTTTTGACCAGATGCGGTAACTAAGTCTTGGATTTTTTTCTTTTAATCCTAGATGTGTACTTGTGAGTGCCAGACATTCTCTGTGTGTGGTGTTAATTTGTTTTCTAATTGTCCCTATGAGCTTTGCACATAGACTTGTCTGGGGTTAACAGCCTGGGTCTCTGGAGGCTGTGCAGCTGGCTGTGAGTGCTATTGAGATCCTAGGGCTGTTCATTTTGCAAGGACATAGGATTTGTACCCGGTCCAGTTTGAGAGTGTAGTCCATTTCCATGTTTTGTATGTGTCTAGAGAGATTACATAAGGCCTGTGTACCCTTGTGTGGTTGCCAGTTTAATTGAAAGCCTGCAATGTTTGACTGCGGATAGGTACCCAGCAGGGAAGAGACCTTGATGTGTTTCTTGGGCTGGACCCTTTTTGTCAAATGTGGTAACTAACTTTCCATGTTTTTCTTTTAATCATAGCTGTGTACTTGCTAGTAAGTGCCAGACTTTCCCTATGTATAATGTTGATTAATTTGTTTTGTAATTTTCATTATGGGTTTTGCACCCAGACTTGTCTGGGGTTAACTGCCTGGTTCTCTGGAGGCTGTGCAGCTGGCTGTGAGTATTATTGAACACCCAGGTCTGTGCATTTTGCAGTGTCGTAGGATGTGTACCCAGTCCAGTTTGAGAGTGAAGTCCATTTTCGTGTTTTGTATGTGCCTAGGGAGATTACATAAGGCCTGTGCACCCTTGCATGGTTGCCAGTTTGTTTGACTGAAAGCATGCATTGTTTGGCTGTGGATAAGAACCCAGGAAGGAAGAGACCTTGACGTGTTTTCTGGGCTTGACTCTTTAACTCTTCCATATTTTGCTTTTAATTTTAGCTGTGTACTTGCAAGTGAATGCCAGACGTTTTCTATGCGTGGTGTTGATTAATTTGTTTTGTAATTTTCACTATAGGCTTTCCACCCAGATTTGTCTGAGGTTAACTGCTTGGGCCTCTGGAGGCTGTGCAGCTGGCTATTTAGCACCCAAGGCTATGCATTTTGCAGGGTCATAGGATGTGTACCCAGTCCAGTTTGAGGGTGGAGATCATTTCTGTGTTTTTATATATATACTGTATATATATATATATATATATATATTTAAAATTTATAAAAATCTAGGATATTTGGACAGAAAAACAGCATTGTAATCTTGAACTGCAACCAACATGGGGTAGATTTACCAAAGGTCAAGCGGACGTGATTCGCTGTGTTTACTTTCAACTTTTAATACAAACAAAAACTCGACAAGCGCAAACACCCAGGCTAAACCCTTTTTTGCTTGCTCGGAACTGTTAGTGATTCCCTCATAATTTAGCCCTAAGTTTGCATTTACAGCATATCAGTGTACAAATAAATGTTTTACACTATTTTACACTGCCATTGGGTTAGCAAAAATTATAACATTTTGTAAATCAAGAGCAGTTCAGGTATACATCCATGAAAAGTCCGGTGGAACTCATTTCCATGGTCTCCATTGCTGTGACTCATAACAAACAGGTGCTAATAAGCATGTGCTCTGATCTAGAATGATGATGGCACCCCAGCATCTCTAGAGCAGGAGTTGTCAAACCTGTCCTCAGGCCTCAGTAACAGGCCACATTTTGAGGATATCTGAATTGGAGTACAGTGAAATAATCAGCTGATTAGTAAACCTGGTTATTTTCAAGCGAAAGCGGGGGGTTACTAAGGCACTACTAATAGGTCAGTACAGGAATAATCTGTTTGCTGTCTATAGTCAGCTCTTCAATATAGCTGAGTTGTGGAGTACAAAAAACTCAGAGAGGGGTGCTGTGTACTGGACTGAGAACTGGAAACAATATCAGTATGAAACTGACGTTGATGTACACCTGTTAAGCACTTACTTTCCTGTAATAGAATTAGAAGGATTGGACTTGTTGAGACTATTGGATGGAGTGTGGAGCTTGAATCAATAAAATTTAAAATTTAATAGAAATTTTATAATGGTACATATAGACAAGGACAAAACAATTAAAATATACGTCTGCTGTTTAAATTAATTACATTAGTTGAGATCTATAATAGTTGGATTGGGAATAATGGGCAATGACATACGATGAGAATAAAGTTGTGGTTGATAGCCAAATATGTTGGTTTATAAGATATATGTACAATCCTCAGGTAAGGCAGTATATCTAAATAGCAAGTAAATAGTACCTTTGTCAGAAAGATAATAAGATTTGGAGCTGTTGTTAAATCTCACTTGTTGATTTTGGATGATTCACATACTGTTTTAAAATAACCCACTTATTAAGTAATACGTGCCGTATTCACAACATGCTGATATTAATAGATGCCTTAATAATTTCTAAAGATGTACAGGGTAAGGTTCATGTAAATTAGAGATTTCTAAGTTGATTAACTAATCATGCTTGTAGGTATCCACATTATTCCATTACCCCAAATGTCACGTTTCGACTGCGGTAATATGTAAGCTAAAATCAAAGATTGTACTTTTAAATTTGAAAGCACTATTGTGGAATATTAGGCTACCGTAACTGCTAATACTAAATTACAGTAATGTCTAGACTTGTATCAGAGGTGGGTGTTTGCGATTGACATGCACTGGGGTGTGGCCACTGATTGCGCTTCAATATCTTGATACAATTGCGTGTTTGGTTTCACTTGTTATTGAAATACTGCAACATTTGTAAACTATCATTGACTCTTTTTATCACAATTTTTTCCTACCTATAGAGATTTTGAAGATGTGACAGTATCACTAGTTTTGGCGTTATTGTAGACTTAACCAACTTAGCAAAAAAGTAGGATTTAATGAAGAAATTCAGATAACATTAATATTTTGTTTCCGTGGTTTACTTTACTTGTTTCTACTAGATATTGACCTATGTTTTATAATTTGTGAGAATATCAAGCAATAGCATATTTGATGTTTGCAATACAATTTCTGGTTATTTTACCTGCTCTCATCCAAGGTAATCCAGAAAACCTGGCCTGTTAGTGATGCCTGAGAACAGGTTTTAAAACCTCTGCTCTAGAGGGAATGGAATTATTATTATTATCAGGTATTTGTAGAGTGCCAACAGGTTCCACTATAGAGGTATTTTGCATGTATAAAAAAATCAACTTTACTTCTATTAACATATTTTCTTTGTTCTGTTTGTATCCTTTGTTTAAAAGCAAACCAAGGTAAGCTCAGGAGCAGCAATGGGCTACTGGGAGTTACCTGGCTACTGGTGGCTATGCCCATATGACTGTTGTCATTGGCTCTGCAGATATTTTCAGCTAGGTCCAAGTAGTATAACTAGGGTTGCCACCTGTCCCTTAAAATAGAGGACACTTATAAGTTACACATGATGCAGGGTGTGCAGGGAGGAATATGAATAGTGCTGTCCAGAAACACAATACATGTTCCTCCCTGCACACCCTGCAGCATGGGTAACTCATAAGGGCCCAGGAAAACATGGCTGAGGTGGCAACCCTATATATTGCTGTTCTAGAGCCTACTTATGTGTGTTCTTTAAATATAGTAAAAAGTGTGCTATCTCCACTCTCCACAGAGATACACTGCCTGCACACTTAAAGGGACATAATACTCATATGCTAAATCACTTGAAACTAATGCAGTATAACTGTAAAAAGCTGACAGGAAAATATCACCTGAGCATCTCTATGTAAAAAAGGAAGATATTTTACCTCACAATCTCCTCAGCTCAGCAGAGTAAGTTCTGTGTAAAAAGTTATACTCAACTGCTCCCAGCTGCAGGTAAAAAAATAAAAAAAATGAAGAAATGAACAGCAGCCAATCAGCATCAGCAGTGCTGAGGTCATGAACTTTTACTGTGATCTCATGAGATTTGACTTGACTCTCATGAGATTTCATTGTAAACTTCCTATACCTGATTGATGAAATAAGATGAGAGTGCACGATGCTCATCCCTTCATATGTCCCAGGACAGACACACTAAAATGCTGCTTAGAAATCCTTTACAATGGGAGGTGGCTACTGAGGAACTTTTGAGGTAAAATATCTTTCTTTTTTACATAGAGATGTTCAGGAGATATTTTCTAGTCAGCTTTTTATAGCTATGCTGCATCACTTTCAAGTGTTTAAACATTTGGGTATTATGGCCCTTTAATTAAGATACAGTTTACCTTGCACTGCTACATGCTACACACTAATAGTTTAGATCAGCTCGTATTCTCATTTACATGTCTACTCTGATTGGCCACAACAAGCAGAGATTAAATGGGTCTCTCCCTGGACAATTAAAATTTTAAAAAAACTGTGTAAATGTTTCTTAACACCTCCCATTTTAAACTTTGATCCCACCAATGTATGGGTCCAGTTTTGACAGAAATGTGTGCCCTTTATATTCATATAAAATGATTAAAGACACTATAGTCTCCAAGTGCTCAGTACAGATTATCACTATAGTTAAAATATATAATTGCAAAAATATAGTGAGAAACTGGGTGAAACATAGGCGCCATTTATGTACCTTGACCGAATGAGAAAATGAAGGCTATTATTTTATTTTGAGGCTTGCTTCACTATATAGAAATAGTTTCGGTATACTGGAATAGTTTGCATGATACTTTTTCCATTTACATACTATTATGACCTACATTTTTGGTTTATTCATTCTAAAAAAGTTTTAAATAATATAGAAAAACAGAAATAATTATATTTCTGACAGGACTTTAAATAGCAATACCTCTTACGAACACCACTTACATAATAGTGCATTGTTTTTTTCACATGATATGAATCAATTTCCAATGAGTATGAATTACTAAATGTTATTTAATGGGATACTAAGCCCATTTTTTTTTCTTTTTTGATTCAGCTAGAGCATGCAATTTTAAGCAACTTTCTAATTTACTCCTATTATCATTTTTTCTTTGTTCTCTTGGTATCTTTATTTTAAAAAGCAGGAATGAAAGCTCAGGAGCCAAACCATTTTTGGTTCAGCACACTGGATAGAGCTTGCTGATTGGTTCCTACATTTAGCCACCAATCAGCAACCGCTACCCAGGTGCTGAACCTAAAATGCACAGGCTCCTAAAAAAAAGCCCTAAAACTGCATACTGACAGACTGTCTGCCAGTGCATAAGATGGTGGTGATGGGGGGAGGGAAGAGAGCTGTTTGGGTTAGGAACAAGTAGGGATAGTGGGTGGGAGGTGTCAGGTGGGAGGGTAATCTCTACGATACAACTAAAAATAAACTTAAAAAGCTACCTGATTAACCCCTTCACTGCCAGGAATATTAGAAGTTTGGTGTACAGCTGCAATTAGCAGCCTTCTAATTACCAAAAAGCAATAGCAAAGACATGCATTTTGCTGTTTTTGAACAAAGGGGATCCCAGCAAAGCTTTTACACCCATTTGTGTTATGACTGCACAAGCGGTATGTAAATCATTTCAGTGAGAAACCCTAAGTTTATGAAAAAGTTAATTTGCATTTGGCAGCTAAACGGTGGAATGAAATATACCAAAATAGTCCTTGATCAATACCTTGGATTGTCTGCTAACAAAAAAAAATAGCTTTGATAGGTAAATAAAAAAAGGCTCTATCTTTGTTTAAATTGATTGATAGCAAAAAATGCTAAAAATTCTCCGGCACTTTGGACAAGTTTTTCTCTACTGAATCTTGGCTATTAGGCTATCTAATATAACTAACATTTTAAAAACTCTCATAAATTGTGTTGTAATTTCCTTATTTCTTTTCTTCCTTTGTTTTCTTTCTGGTTTTTTTTTTTTTTTTTTTGTTATAGAATAAAATATCAGCCAAGTTTAAACATTTAAAAAAAAATAAGACCTTGTTTACTGCAATTGTTTTTTCATTAGCTAAACTCCACTGACCTCTTGTTTTATTTGGAGGATCAAATCCAAATTTGTTACTGGAGCAGAAAAGTGAGCCACGGTTATTGTGTTAGCAATTAAAATACATTGTTGTGCAGTTTATCTGTTGAAACCAATTAATACAAATATGTAGCAGGGTTAGCCTGGAGAAACCTGCACTGTGCATTTCCAGGTCTTATAATAAGAAAAGTACAGATTTCAATGTTAAATTACATGCAAAGGGGCAAAATAAATAATTAAAGTATACTGCTAAGTTATTTACCATGCATAATAAAAACATTTTTATATTAGAATTATATGGTGTTTACTATTCCTTTAATAGCTCAATTCAAGGAAAGGTTTTTTAAGTAAATATATTGCGAAATAAAAATATACACTTTCCTTTTTTTATGGCAGCTTTCTTTCTGTGGCCTTTATATGAACTTTAAAAATATAAAATTTATGATAAACATTATTCATTATCTATCCCAAATTAAAGTCACTCTTTCCTTTGATTAATGGCCCAAAACTAATCAAAGCACATAATTATTTTTACCATTGTCAAAAAAAAAAAAAAAGATAACATCCAATTTACCAATACAATGAACTGCTGTTGGTATCTGGAATTTTGTATTGTGTTTAACAACAGAAATGTCTTTTCTTATTGTCCTTGAACACATCTACCATTTTGGGGTATATTTTTTGTGTATGTGTATTAAATGCTTTATTAATAATAATTATATATTATCTTATAACAATATCATTTCATCACTAAATTGTTGATTATTTACTCATTTTTATTTAAGTAAAAAAAAAAAAAAAAACATCAGAAGAGCTTCCATGTTCCTTTGTTTTAATTTGATATTATGTTCCTTGCCATCAAGTTGTATTGACAAGCGTCCTTTTATTTTCAGATTGTTGTCCATTCACTGATGAGCATGCACTGGAAGGGTCGTGACCTCCTCTCTTATCTGGACAGCTCTCGGTTTCATGAATATTTTTTAGCTGCAGGGTGTTATTATTAGAGTGCAAGAGAACAAAGGGACGAAGCCATAGGACACATACTTAAGTACAAAGTTTTCAATATTAGGATTCCCTTTTGCCCTTCATAAATCTATGTTGCATATTATATGCTAAACCGATGTGCAATGCATAGAATGTCTAAAAAAATGCAACAAAATGAAACTGAGATTTTGCATGCAGTAATGGCACACATGTGTACAAGGCTCTCCAATGACACAAGGCACGTGCAGACAGACAGCAGCTAGTATCTCTGGAAGCATAAGCCTCAGGTGGCTAATTTCTGGATTAAAAGGAACTGACCCTGATGGTGAAAGAAGAGATGTTGACCTCTAACCATATAGTGAAATAAGAGAAGGTGAACTCTACACTGAACAGTACAATGCCATAAAATGGAATTGGAAAAAGGGAAAAGCTTACAGAGAGCAACACTTGATATAAATACTTCACAATAAAATGTTTTTCTTTTGTCTTTTTAAAGAGCTTCCTAAAGGCTTATACTGAAGCCCCCATATAGAGCACAGAGCTTAAGATCTGTTTACATCAAGATTACATTCAATTCAAAGATGCTGTGCAGCTGTACACAGTCCAACATAGCCCACTGATCCCCTGATGACCAGTTGTTTAATTTTGGCCCACTATAAACTTAGATGTGAATGTTTATATATCTGTTTCCTAGCTCTCTATGGACACTTTTTTTTAAAAGTAATACTGTTGTATATATCTATTTTCACAGAAATCTATACACCATTAAATAGAAACCTAAAAGAAACGTACTTCAATAAATAAGGGAGCCTTTCTTTTGAATTTAGTATTTAACATTATGAAAACTAGTGAGATAAGTGGGTCTAAAGTGAACTAATCTCCGCTGAGGAGTATAGAGCAAAGACTTAAAAATACTATTACATGTAACACTATTATAAAATATACTTTAGTTTAACTGTTCTATTTATATAGGGTTTTCACCCTATAGTAAGCCAATTGTTTCACAGCACAGCTTTGAATGTAGCTAATTAACAGCAACTAAAAGCAGTTTGTAAGATTACTGTGCAATTATTGCACACTTGTAAAGCAAACAGATATTTTTGTTGCAATAAAGTATCCCCCTTGCAATGTATAAATTATATTAAAGTTGCTAAAGAAGTGCAAACTTTGTTTTAAAAATGAGCAGTTTTTCTTACCGACAGTAATTAACTCTTTTATTAAAAGAGACAATAAATTAATAAACAACTTGTAAATATAAGATTTTGTAATAAACTAACAAACAGTTGGAGTTTGAAAATGTTTGGAATGCATTATTACCTTGCTTGCTACAATTGTTTTCCAGTACCCAAATCCCCACCCACCTTATTTTGAGGAGCCAATCAGAACTTTTTTACTAAAGTTAACAAACCTAGCCATGGTCATTATGCTCATTTTGCTTTGTTTATCTAATCATTTCTGCTGAACCAATAAAATCTTAGGAAGCCTGATATGAACATCATTTCTCAGAATTAGAAACTTCTTAAAGGGACAGCCTACACCAGAAGTTTTATTGTTTTAAAATATAGATAATCAATTTTTACCTATTTCCCAGTTTTGCATAATGAACAAAGTTATATTAAAGGGACAGTCAAGTCCAAAATAAACTTTCATTATTCAAATAGGGCATGTCATTTTACACAACTTTCCAATTTACTTTTATCACCAATTTTGCTTTCTTCTCTTGGTATTCTTTGTTTAAAACATAAACCTAGGTAGGCTCATATGCTAATTTCTTAGACCTTGAAGGACGCCCCTTATGTGAGTGCATTTTGACAGTTTTTCAACACTAGGGAGTGTTTTGTTCATGTGTGTCATATAGATAACATTGAGATCACGCACAAGAAGTTACCTAGGAGTAAGCACTGATTGGCTAAAATGCAAGTATGTCAAAAGATCTGAAATAAGGGAGCAGTTTGCTGAGTCTTAGATACAAGGTAATCACATAGGTAAAACATATATTATTATAACTGTGTGGGTTATGCAAAATTGGGGAATGGGTAATAAAGGGATTATCTATCTTTTTAAACAACAAAAATTCTGGTGTTGTCTATCCCTTTAATATACTTTTTACCTCTGTGATTGCCTTGTATCTAAGCATCTTCTGACAGCCCCCTGATCACATGACTATTTATTTATTTATTATCTATTGACTTGCATTTTAGCCAATTAGTGCAGTGTCTGCTACAAGCCACGGGTGTGACCACAATGTTATTTATATGGCTCACATGAACTAGCACTCCCCTATTGTGAAATGATAATAAAAAAAGCATGTGATAAGAGGATGTCTTTAATGGCTTTAAAACAGGCATACATTTTGAGGTTTAAATGTTATAAAGTATATTAATATATCAATGTTGGTTGTGAAAAGCTGGGGGATGTGTAGTAAAGGCATATCTATATTTTAAAACAATAACAATTTTAGTGTTGACTGTCCCTTTAAAGGGACATTACACACTAAATAAATGCTATATATAATGATGCATTCAAAGGAAAGATTAGACAGAGAATAACATGTAAATAGAGTTCCATCGGTTGTTTAAATAGTGACAAAATAAGTGCAACGTTTTAATGACTATAAAACAATGGGAGCTGCCATGTTGTAACTTATTTTCTATGCCCCTTTTTTATTGTTTCACTTTCTTGTCATGGCATTGTAGTCCATTAGTAGGCTGTTGTTTGAATTAGTAAAGTTGAAATACATCCCATCTTTTCGCTCACATTGTCCTCATTCGAAACCCACATGATTCACTTATTCTCTCCCCTCTCTATACGTGTTACAGTCATATACTGTAACACGTATAGAGAGGCTCCTCAACTCAATCTCTAGAGAACTTTGCTGCTTAGCTACCTTATTTCCTATCCTCAGACACCCCTGCCCTCATTCTTGGCGATTTTTAACATCCCTCTTTACAATCCCACTGCCTCCTCTGCAAAACAACTTCTGCAACTCACTTCCTCTTTTGATTTGTCACAATGGACTGGCTCTCATACTCACAAAGATGGTCACTCCCTTGACCTGATCTTTAGCCATCGATGCACTATTTCAAACTTGACAAACTCTCCTTTTCCTCTTTCTGACCACCATCTCCACCGTTGCAACATCTCAACCCTCCCTAAACCCTCTCTCCCTCCTTCTACTCCTCACACCAAACTTCACAGAAGCATTATGTCATTAGATCATCAACAGCTTGCTATTTTCCTCAAACCTCTCCTCTCATCCATCTCCTATTCTCCTGCCCTGACTAATCTATCTGCCACTATAATTTCACACTTACATCGGTCCTTGACAATCTGGCCCTACTTACCATTGCTCGGAAATTACACACTCATCCTCAGCCCTGGCATACTCCTCTGACACGGTACCTATGCAGATGTTCCCATACTGCTGAGCGGCACTGGGGAAAATCTCAGAGTTCAGCTGATTTCCTTCATTACAAGTTAATTTTGAACTCCTACTATTCTGCCCTTAATTTCTATAAACAACCTTACTTCTCTACTCTTATCTTTACTCTTTCTTCAAACCCAAAATGCCTGTCCTCCACTTTCAATACTCTTCTCCGCCAACCCCCAACCCCTAATACAACTTCTCTGTCAGCTCAAGACTTTGCCAGCCATTTCCATAACAAAATTGACTCCATCAGAAACGAAATCTGCTCTCAACATACTTCCATTCCCTCAACCCCTCAAACGCTCGCAATCAACCACAACACACATAGCCATAAATTTAGGTCTCTCTCCCCTGTTACTGAGGAAGACGTTTCGGCACTTATACTGTGCTCTCACCTCACTACCTGTCCCCTTGACCTATCCCCTCACAACTGCTCCCCTCCCTCTCTTCTACCCTTACCCCTATACTCACACACATTTTCAACTTTTCCCTCAGCACCGGTATATTTCCCTCATCTCTGAAACATGCACTGGACACACCTATCCTCAAAAAACCTTCTCTTGATCCAACTTCCCCATCCAACTACTGCGCTATTTCCCTACTCCCTCTTGCCTCAAAGCTTCTCAAAAAGCTAGTATATGCACGCTTATCCCATTCTCTTACATTAAACTCCCTCCTCAACCCACTGCAATCTAGATTTCATCCCCATCACTTCACTGAAACAGCAATCATTAAGGTTACCAACAGCCTACTTACAGCAAAATCAAAAGGCCACTTCTGTCTGCTTATCCTCCTTGATCTGTCCTCAGCCTTTGATACTGTTGACCACCTTCTTTTGCTCCAAACCTTCGGCATTTGTGACACATCCCTCTCATGGTTCTCTTCCTACCTTTTAAACCGTACCTTTAGCGCAGCCTTTTCTGGGGCCTCCTCTGCCCCGTCAGAACTTTCTATTTGAGTACCGCAAGGCTCTGTCCTCGGTCCCATTTTCTTCTCAATCTACATGTCATCATTCGGTTCCCTAATAAAGTCCCACGGGTTCCAATATAATTTGTATGCCGATGACACCCAAATCTACTTCACTGCACCAGACCTATATTCTACCTTGCTAACCTGTGTCACTAACTGTCTTTCTAACATCTCTCACTACCTCAAACTAAATCTCTCCAAAACTGAGCTCCTTATTTTCCCCCCTTCTTCCAAAATCTCCACCCCCAATCTCTCTATAACTATTGACAACTCCACCATTACCCCTACCCCGCATGCCCGATGTCTTTGGGTCACACTTGAATGAGATCTTTCTTTTATTTTTTTTTATTTTTTTTTTTATTTTTTTATTTTTTTAATATTTTATTGCAAACATAAAAACATTACATACACAAAGATTCCATAACAGACCTTAAGTGTTCTTACTGTATCGATAAGTCCTTTTAACATCAGACACTAGACAACATCAACCCCTACATACTCTTGAAAAAAAAAAAAAAAAAAAAAAGGGAATTCCCCCCCTCTGCCACCCTGTCCCCTCCCAATCCTGGTACCTTTATGTACCCAGTTGAGTTGGAAGGGTCCTATATTTAAATTCTTCCCAATGGAAGCGGATCTTCTGAAAGACCTCTTCTCTATTAGTTTTTAGATAAGTATATTCTTCCAACATTAATAATTCATTAATTCTAGTAAGTAAGATTTCCTTATCCGGGATATTTGGTTTTTTCCAATTTCTGGCCAGTAAGGATTTCGTTCCATTTAATACGAATGTTATAAGTTTAGCTCTTATTTTACAAATATCTTTAATGGGTTTATTTAATAGGGCCGTGAAGATGTCCAGTTGAAAATCTTCTTTCCCAATAATCTGCTGGATGCATTTAGAAATTATTCCCCATACACTTTTCACCCTAGGGCACTCCCACCATATATGTTGCATATTCCCAATCCCCCCGCATCCTCTCCAGCAAAAGTTGGAAGCATTTGGGTATATACTATGTAATCTAGCCGGTGTAAGGTACCATCTAGTAAGTATCTTATAATTTAGCTCCTGGATATTAGACGAGGATGACGATCTAGCTACCTTATCGCAGATGGACCGCCACTCTGACTCCTCCAGCTGTATCCCTGTCTCTACTTCCCATTTTTGCATATAACTATGTTTTATAAATTCTGCTGGAGTGTTAAGGAGTTTATAACTAAATGAAATTATACTTCTAATTGGAATTTCATTATGACAGGTTTTTTCAAATAATGTTAATTGCCTAGTCAAATTTGCTTTGTCTGGATGTCGTGTCACAAAATTCTGTAATTGTAAATATTTTAACCAATTTCCATAAGTACCATCGGCCATTTTCCCCAGTTCTTGTTTGGATTTAAGCTTCCCATTATCTATAAATTGGCATAGCGGTAAAGATTGGTGTAGATTTTGTTGGCCAAAGAAGCTAGGTGTGAACCCTCCCTGAAATTCCGAATTGTTTGTGATCGGGAGTAAAGGTGAGAGAGTTGTTCAAATAGAGGGGCATTCTTTTATGATTTTACTCCAATTCATAAAGATATGCTTAATCATTGGGAACTGCATGATTTTTAAAGGTCTTCCTTCTGGTGGCAACCATATTAATTTTTTCATTGGAAGGGATGTTATAAAATTATTCTCTAATTGTACCCACGCTTTGTTCTTACTATTTAAATGCCAATCTAGTATCCTTTGAAGTATAACTGCTCTATGGTAATTCCTAATATTTGGTACCCCTAGCCCCCCCTCTTTCCTTGCTCTATAAAGAATAGAAGCCTTGATTCTTGGTTTAATTTGGTTCCAGATGAAAGAATTAATGATTTTCTGAAGATTAGCGCAAAAAGTATGGGGGATATTAATGGGAATAGTCTGAAAAATATATAGAATACGTGGGAGCACATTCATTTTTACTAAGTGTATTCGCCCCAACCAAGAAATTCTTTTCTGCCTCCAAGATCCAAGCTCCGTTTGGAGTTTAGACATTAAATTCACATAGTTATCTACATAAAGCTGTACCTCTTCTGTTGATAATTGGACCCCCAGGTACTTTAAGGACGAATCTTTCCATACAAATGAATTACCTATTTTGCATTCATGATACTCTCTTACTGGGATTGCATGCTTTAGAGCTTCTGATTTATTCTTATTAATGAGAAAGTTTGAATATTTCCAGAATTCCTGTAATATCTCTTCCAAGTTTTTAATGGACCTTGCCGGGTCCGTTAATGTTAATAGCACATCGTCGGCGTACAACGAGATCTTATATTCTTGCTCCCCTATTTTAATACCCTTAATGTTTGTCTCTGCCCGGATTCTAGTTGCTAAAATTTCCATGGAGAGAATAAACAGCAAGGGAGACAGGGGGCAACCTTGTCTTGTGCCATTTGTAATCATAAGAGAGTCTGAGAGCACACCATTAATTTTTACTATAGCCGATGGTAGGGTATATAAATGAAAAATATGTTGTATAATTTTCTCCCCAAAGCCAAATTTGTTAAGTGTTGTACGCAGAAAGGACCAGTCTAGCCGGTCAAAAGCCTTCTCTGCGTCCAGCGATAGCGTGACCAGGGGTATCTTATGTATTTTTGCGTATTTTATTAAATATAATGCTTTAATGGTGTTGTCTCTTGCCTCTCTACATGGTACAAAACCGACTTGATCTATATTAATGATTTCTGGTAAGATTTTATTTATTCTATTTGCTATGAGTTTAGCATAGATTTTAACGTCGTTATTCAATAATGATATAGGCCTGTAGCTGGCTGGTAATTTAGGATCTTTTCCTGATTTATGCAATAACACTATCTTAGCTTCAAGCATCTCTTTTGCTAAAAGGGGTTCTGTGCTTATCGAGTTAAAATAGAGTAGAAGTTTTGGTGCCAGGGTCTCATTATATGTTTTATAATAGTTTGAGCTAAATCCATCTATTCCTGGACTTTTCCCTAGGGCAAATTTTTTAATAGTCTGCATTATCTCTTGCAGGCTAAATGGTTCATCTAACATCTTTTTTTGAGACTCTGATATGGTGGGCACCTGGATTCCATTGATATAGTTATCTTTGTCTATTTGAGAGTGTCTGGATTTATTTTGTGGGCCCAAATTATATAATTGCTGGTAATAATCCTGAAAGACCTTGGCAATATCCTGGCTCCCTGTCTTACTGTTACCTGATCCATCTATAATATTAGAAACATAAGTTTGAAGAACTTTTTTTTTTTTAACGGCTCGTGCTAACAGTCTCCCGGCTTTGTTACCCCCATTAAAGAACACCTTTTTAAGTTGTAGGGCTCTACGTTGTACGCCTTTATTCAGGAAAACATTCAAACTTTCTCGCTCCACTTTAAGGGATTCTGATAACTGTTTATTATATGGATCCTTCTTATGTTTATCTTCTGCCCTGGAGAGAGAGTCTAGTAAATGTGTATAATGTTCTCTAGCTTGTCTATTAATTCTGGATTTATGTTTTATAAATTCTCCCCTAATTACCGCCTTATGTGTAACCCACCATGTACTTGGTGCAGTATCCTCTATAGAATTGGTCTCAAAATAGGTTTCAATAGATTTCAGAATGGATTGTCTTATCTGTAAATCTTTCAGGAGATTATCGTCCAGACGCCATTGATATGGGATTATTGGTTTTGAAGGCCAGTTTAGTTTCAGGGAAATAAGAGAATGATCTGACCAGGTGATGTTATGTATTTTGGCCTCTTGAGCTAAAATATAGCTGTTTTGATCTATCCAGAAATAGTCAATGCGTGAGTAAGATTTTTGTGGGGATGAGTAAAATGTATAATCTCTAATAGCTGGATGGAGCGTCCTCCATACATCCAACAGAGATAGGGAGAGAAGACTTGTCTTGACTGCTTTGATAATATGTTTAGATATATTACTTTTCTTTTTAGAACAGTCTTCTACAGGCTCCATTGGTACATTAAAATCCCCCCCCCCCTATGATTAAAGTACCCTTTTGAACATCCAAAATCCTGTTACATACTCTCTTAAAGAATAATTTCTGTCCTCTGTTTGGTGCATATATATTCACCAGTGTAACTGGTCTATTATATAATAGACCCACCAAGCAGATATACCTTCCCTCTTCGTCCCTATCCATTTGAATAAGTTGAAATGGTGAGTCTTTGTGGAACAAAATACAGACCCCATTTTTCTTTACTCTATTAGAGCTCTGAAAAATAGTTGGATAATAGTTGTTTGTGAACTTAGGTTCTTTATTTTTATTAAAATGAGACTCTTGAACAAAGATGATATCTCCCTTTTCTTTATGAAAACTATGTAGGGCCTTATTTCGTTTCTGTGCATTATTAAGGCCCTTAGCATTTTGTGATAATAAGCAAATCTTTTTTTTATCTATTTTCATACTTTATTAAGTAAAAGTTTCTGAGTAATATGTGGCACAGAAAATGAAGGGTTGGGGCCAGGCGGCGGAGACCAGGGAAGGGGAGAAGGAGAGAAAAAAAGAAAAAAAAAAAAAACACAAATCCCCGCATCCCCACACAATACCCCCATACATACCCTACGAATAACACAAATTCGGGGAAAATTAAACCGACAGATTGTTTCCCCTTAAATGGCAATTATATCTTAATTTACCAAAATTACAAATATTATTATACTCCCAAAAAGATCCTTGCTAGGTAGAGCCATCGTGCTCCTTTCCTTCCCTATTGAATTTAATAAATTCCTCTATACCAAACTAACTTCCTTAATATGTAACTAGTTCATCAGCATTAAATTGTTAATTTCTCCTAAAAAAAAAAAAAAAAAAAAAAAAAAGAACCTATTCTTTTTTCTTTACTCCCGTGTTCATGTGAAAAAAAAAAAAAAAATTCCCCGCCCTACCCTTTTCCTAAAATTGAAAAGGTGGAGGGGGGTTATACTTAATTATTTCTCAAATCTCCATCTTTTCTCAGAAACTTAATGTGACCTTTAAGTGTTTAAATAAAAAAAAAAAAAAAAAAAAATCCCTACCCCACCCCCTCTCCATAATAGAAGAGGTGGAGGGGGATTATACTTAAAAATTCTCAAATCAACGTCTTTTCTCTAAAACTTAATGTGACCTTTAAGTGTTTAAATGTGAGAGAGAGGAAAGAGAAAAAAAAAAAAAAAAAAAACTATTCTTTTTTCTTTACTCCCGTGTTCTTGCGAAAAAAACAAAAATTCCCCACCCTACCCTTTCCCCATAATTGAAAAGGTGGAGGGGGGTTATACTTAATTATTTCTCAAATCTCCATCTTTTCTCAGAAACTTAATGTGACCTTTAAGTGTTTAAATAAGAGAAAAAAAAAAAAAAAAACCTATTCTTTTTTCTTTACTCCCGTGTTCTTGTGAAAAAAACAAAAATTCCCCACCCTACCCTTTTCCCATAATTGAAAAGGTGGAGGGGGGTTATACTTAATTATTTCTCAAATCACCATCTTTTCTCAGAAACTTAATGTGACCTTTAAGTGTTTTAAAAAAAAAAAATTAAATTCACACCCGTGTTCCTGTGAAAAAAAACAAACAAAAAAAAAAAAAAACAACAAATTCCCCACCCTCCCCCCTTTTCCATAATAGAAAAGACCTTTAAGTGTTTAAGTGTAAAAAAAAAAAAAAAAAAAAAAAAAAAACCCTTTACCCCACACTTTCTTACTTATATAACCATAGTGCATTTATACTAAAAGTGACCATTAAATATTAACCATCTCTAAGAGAGAGAAATAATAATAAAAAGCAGTTAGGAGTAATCCATAGTCTTAACATACTAACAATATATATGATTTTTTAACACCTTAAGCCAGTGCTAAGATCATAGTCTCTCATCTTGAGCCAACAGCCTTTATGTATTAGAATTTGGTATTGTCTCTAAGCAAGTATTAGAAATTGACTCTACATCATTGTTAGTCCTTTCCTGTTGCTTTCTCCTAGTCGGGACTCTTATCCATTGATGTCCCCTTCCTTCCTGAACAGTTCTAGGATTAGGCAAATAGCCCTCCTTCCTTTTCTCTTGGTTATTTGATGTTTCCAATGCTGGTATACTAATACCTAGAGTGGTACAGAAAGAATTGAGGTCCTGCAACGAATGTAAAGTTGCATGCTTTCCATCCACTGTGGCCCTTAGACCAAAGGGGAATCCCCATCTATATGGGATTTTCAGATTACTGAGATGCAGAGTGAGGAATTTTAACTCTTTTCTTTTTTGTAAAGTCCTAGGACTAATATCGGAAAAGATTTGAATTTGCTGACCTTCAAACATAATATTTGGATGTAATCTGGCTGCCTGTGTAACAGCCTCTTTATCTTTGAAGTGTGCAAATTTGATTATCGTGTCTCTAGGTGGATCTCCTTTCCTTAACCTAGGTTTTAAGGCTCTGTGGCACCGTTCCAATGTCTTATCTGTGTAAGCCTCATCCCTTGTCAGGGTATTAAAAAAACGTAGAAGGTATTTTTCAAGGTCAGCTGGTATTATGTCCTCTGATATCCCCCTTATTCTTAAGTTTGACCTCCTCTGCCTATTCTCCATATCTTCTAACTGATTTTATAAGGATATTATATCCTCTCCCTGTTGGTGGATCTGTTGTGCCATGCTATCTGTGTGATTCACCCATGCTTCTCTGTCCTCTTCCAATAGGGCCACTCTATTCCCAATCTCCCCAATGTCCTTTTTAATAATAGAAAATTCATTTTTAATGCAAAGTTTCACCTGACTTATTTCTTCCAAAAGAGTTTGGATGTCTGCTTTCGATGGTAGACCCTGTAAGTCTGCTTTAGTCAGCGGGGGTATGTTGGGTTCAGGAGTGTTAATGAGTTTATTAGGTGACATATACTCTGAAGAGTGATTCAGTAGGGAGGTATCTGTGGTTTTAAAAAAAGAGTCTACTTTTGGAGCATGCGATGTATGGGATTTACCCCCTTTATCCTGCTTAGCTGCTTTCTTAGTAGTCATTGTAAACCCTTTTTTTTTTTTTTTTTTTCACGCTCCTAGGGCTTGATGTGTAAAAACAGACTCTCTTTACCTTATTCTAAAATATTTCCCAGTCTGTTGTGATAGCTCCGCTATGATTAGGTTGTTAGGCTAATACACTGGATTATATGTAGGGCCTATAGTTCATGCATATGCTTGCTCAGAGAAAAAAAAACCTTTTTGTATCTCAAGTTGTCCTTGTGTTAACAACCTTTCAGTACCACATTGCTACAGTATTTCAAAAAGGGAGAAAACAGCCAAACGTTTACCTTTCCTTCCCTTCTGCTCCCGTTCTGCTTAGGAGACTGGGCCTCTGATCCTCTATTGCTCCAGTAGTAGCCGTCCCTTACACAGTGCACAACCAGAATCTCTTGCACCGGCTCACCTTTGATGGTCTTTGGTATTCTGTCAAAAATTAAGGTAAGCGACCAGCTATTCCTAGGGCACCAGGGCCCAAAGAAGACTTTCAAATTGTTCTATGGCTGGCCGTCTATACGCTTAGCTGGATATTGGATACAAGCGCCGTAAAACGCTAGTTCCAGTGTTCTGTCTCTGCTCCGGGCTGTGTTCCTGTACTCCACCCTTGGCAATCTCCTCTGCTGAGGTCCCAGATTCGGATTCTACTATCTTTACTCCTCTCTGGGCTATGCCGGTTGTGATCTTTAAGGCGCGGCAGGTAGACGCCCACACCTGTCCAGGTCCGACCCGGGAGCTCGTTCCTTCAGTGGCCCGCGGTCCGGAGCCTCAACCTCCACCTGTGCAATATACCTTCAGGGCTAGCTTTTTCATGCACCCGCTCCCTTTCCACACTCTCCCCAGGAGCTAAGATACCGCTCGAGGCTTTCTCTGCGGTATGTGTACACAGCACACCTCCGCCTTCCCTTTCGGCGTCTCTCCCGGTAAAGCGTGCAAGGGGATCTCACACAGATAGCGTAGAAATTTGTGTACAGGTGTCCTTTTGGCTGTGCCTTCCACCTAACTTTGATTCTCCTTCAGTCCGCTTACATTATTTAGCAGTTTTGGGATATAAAAAGCTTCTTTATTGCCATTTAAGAGGACGGTTAAGCAGGAGCTCTAAAGGTGTGCGGCCATTCTCTACCTTGGCCGGCTCCGCCCCCCGAGATCTTTCTTTTACTCCTCACATTCAGTCCTTGGCTAAATCCTGCCGCTTCCACCTAAAAAACATCTCTAAAATTAGACATTTCTTTACACAAGACACAACTATGATTTTAATTCACTCTTTCATCCTTTCCTGCCTCGATTACTGCAACTCTGTCCTCTCTGGTCTCCTCAGTTGCCCCCTAGCTCCTTTACAATCCATAATGAATGCCTCTGCCAGGCTCATCTTCCTTACACGTCGCTCCTCATCTGCTTCACCTCTCTGCCAATCCCTTCACTGGCTTCCTCTGGCCTCCAGGATTAAACACAAAATTCTCACTCTGACATACAAAGTTTTCAACTGCACTGCTCCCCCCTATATATCAGAGTTTGTCTCCAGATACTCTCCCTCCTGTCCCCTTCGCTCTGCTCATGACCTCCTACTCTCCTCCTCTCTTGTTACCTTCTCACACTCCCACTTACAGGACTTCTCCAGACTGGCTCCCATCTTGTGGAACTCTCTGCCTTGCTTCACAATACTCTCCCCTAGTTTTGAAAACTTTAAACTCTCCCTAAAGACTCTACTGTTCAGGGATGCATACAACCTACACTAACCTTTCTTTATACCATTTCCTCTCCTCCATTGCTATCCCCTTGAACCCCTTAGTATGTAAGCCTAAGAGCCATGCTGTTTGTAGATCACCTTCTTTAGAGCTGACTACAACAGTGCAACTCTTGGCAAAACACCTCACACAGGGGTGGAAATGGCTCAGCAGCTGAAGGGTTAAATAGCAACACAAACAGTATGACATCCTATAAAAGAGAGGGCGAGAGGGAGAAATATGTGCAACCCCTTAGGAAGATTGTGCAACATCAGATGGGTAGATTTTTCATTAGTTTTTGTAATTAGGGATAGTTATAAATAGGTCACTAGAGCGTGCAGCCTATGGCTGTGTGTAATATAACAGTGTTCTGTACTACCATTCAGGAACTAAAATGCTCACAATTTCAGAATGGAATTACAAGAAAAGGAGAAAAATAAATAATGAAAGTATTTTGTAGATTTATATATATATATATATATATATATATATATATATATTTATACACAATTTATCATTTTATATTACCATCTTAAAGTGTTTATTGTCCCCTTCACTTTTCAGACTTAAATTACAGAAATACAACTTTTTAGTTCAAATTTTGGTTTTGTAACACACAAACATTTTTATATTACAGTCTTAAAGTGTTTACTGTATTTTTAAAGGCACAAGTGACATGATCTGTTTTAAAAAGATTGTTTAGTGTTTTTAATATCATTTGTTCATTTGATTCACTCCTGGAACATCAACTGTATTACAAATGTTTGTATCATCAGTAAACAAGCACACATTCCCCTGGAGCTCACTTCTAATATCACTAATGAACATGTTAAACAAAACAGGCCCAAGAACTGACCATTGGGGAACACCACCAATAACTGACCCGTCATTTGAATGTATTACATTAATTGAAGCTCTGCCTTCTATCCTTAGCCAACATTCTACCCAATTAAGAAAAAGCAATTTTCAAAATATAGGTAAATAAGATATTTGTGAACAATTTAATACATTAGGCAGGTTAAATGGATAATTGGGGACACTTTTCTGATATAACAGAAATGCAGTTAGGCAAGGTCCTTTCTGTCCCTTTAAAAGGGATAATAAACTAAAAATGTATTTCCCCATAAATTAAAGATACATGAAACCCAAAATGTTTCTTTTGTGATTTAGACAGAGCATTCCATTTTAAAAAAAAGGATCCAATTTACTTATATTATCAAATCTGCTTTGTTCCCTTGCTCTTTCTTCATTGAAGTGATATCTAGATAGATAGCGTGCACATGTCTGGAGCACTGCATGGCAGGAAAAAGTGCTGCCATTCTGTGCTCTTGCTAAGGCCAACATTCTACCAACTTAAAGGGACAGTCTACACCAGAATTTGTATTGCTTTAAAAGATAGATAATCCCTTTATTACCCATTTCCCAGTTTTGCACAACCAACACAGTTATAATAATATACTTTTAACCTCTGTGATTATCTTGTATCTAAGCCTCTGCAAACTGACCCTTTTTTCAGTTCTTTTGACAGACTTGCAGTTTAGCCAATCAGTGCCTGCTCCCAGATAACTTCTCGTGCACAAGCACAGTGTTATCTATATGAAATACGTGAACTAACACCCTCTAGTGGTGAAAAACTGTTAAAATGCAATCTGAAAGAGGTGGCCTTCAAGGTCTAAGAAATTATCATATGAACCTCCTAGGTTAAGCTTTCAACTAAGAATACCAAGAGAACAAAGCAAAATTGGTGATAAAAGTAAATTGGAAAATTGTTTAAAATTACATGCTCTATCTGAATCATGAAAGTTTATTTTGGCCTAGACTGTCCCTTTAACATAGGTATGCTGTACCTTTAACTGTGTGGTTTATCTTATATATTGTTCCAAATAGATTTGTATTTTTTGTGTTAGACCATTATTTCATTTCATTACATTTCTCTGTGGGTTATATAGAAAACAATTAACTATTTTCTTCAACTGTATTTTTTTTTCTTTAGCATATTAACATTGCAAAATATCTGCAGAAAATAAATATTTTAGAATTATTTTGTTACCAAATTTGTATTATTTTGCTCTCAGGGACATGGTATATAAAATAATCTTGAGTTGACTTTATCTTATCTCCTCTGATATGCCACACCAAATAAAATGATCATACAAATTACATAAATATAAAATAATTCAATATAAATATGGAGGGGATGAAGGGGTAAACATGAAGTTACAATTAGGGAGAAGGACTTCCAGCAGATATGGCTTTCATGCCAGATTGTAAACCTGTTCTTTGTGTAGTTCATTGAGGTTGGGGCGCCTAGTGAAACAAAAATATCCTATTCTCAGAGCATTATCAATGCTGCCCAGTGGGTTACCCCTAGATTTTAGGATACTTCGCTACTGTCTACATTAGAAACCTGATTTTTTTCAGAGAGGAGTCTTAGGGTATAAGAGACTGACATGCAATCACAACTTGCACAAGAGATCTCTAGTGCAATTCTGCCTCCTATTGTGTGAGAGCAGGGCATGTCAATCACCCTAAACAAGTGAGTGACATGTCAGGGTAATTTATCTTGTCACCTCTGAGGGGGTGAAGAGGCTAAAAAAATCTGTTTCTGCTTCTTAAAGGGACAGTAAAGTCAAAATTAAATTTAAATTGATGGAATGTAATTTTAAACAACTTTCCAATTCACTTCTGTTTTCAGTTTTGCTTAGTTCTGTTAGTGTCTTTTGTTAAAGAGTGCTCTTAGGTGAGCTTAGGAGCGTGCGCATGTATGTAGCCATCTGGCAGCAATGTTTATAGCAATGTTATACATAGATACAAATATTTCTGCCATAGACTGCTAAAGACACGTGCACACTCCATGCATACTTACTCTTCAACAAAGGATATCAAGAGGACAAAGCAAATTTGATAATTGAAGTAAAATAGAAAGTTGTTTCAAATCACATGCTCTATCTGAATCATGAAAGTTTAATTTCGACTTCACTATCCCTTTAAATTTGTCGCTGCAGACGTGCTCATGCAAGCCTGCAACTCAAAGCCTCAAAACTGCAAATGTAGCTTGATCCATTTTCCCCTTAGCTACAATTGAATCCCAAGGGATTACTTTAGTGTGTGTTCTTCACACTCAATAGGGTATTCTCTGTTTAATGTGTGTGTGTGTGACAGATAAAAGATCAAATGTATAGATACATATGTACAAACACATATATATTCATGTATTTATATAGCACTCTCATTGGAAAACAGCTCAAAACATCACCTGTCACTATTGCTCCTTCATTGTGTTCAGTTAGGGACAAATGAGCTTGTGCTCTGATCTAAGCAGGCACATTTTAGCTTGTTGTAGGGGTTAGGTAATGTTTACTCTGCTATGTGTAGGGGTAAAGCAACAACTTTCCATTAAAATGTATAGGAAAGGTGGTCAAAATAATTCATGCATACTGACTTTTTTAAGTGTAATCTTTCAGTGCTCAGCCCTTTTATACCCACTTTTATACAAAGTTAATTCACACAGACTATGCAACTTTAAACAACTTTCCAATTTGCTTCTATTATCAAAATTGCTTTGTATTCTTAGTATCCTTTGTTGAAAAGCATACGTAGGTGCGCTCAAGAACAGCAAATGCACTTCTGGGAGTTAGCTAATGACCGGTGCACATATACCTATTATCATTGACTCCCCTGATGTGCTCAGATCATTCCCAGTAGAGTATATATTGTTGAGCCTTTCTAGGTTTACTCTTCAACAAAGGATACCAAGAGAATAATGCAAATTTTATCATAGAAATAAATTGGTAAGTTTTTTAACCCATTTTTTTTATTTCGTGATTCAGATAGAGCATTCAAATGTAAGCAACTTTCTATTATCAATTTTTCTTCGTTCTCTTGCTTTCTTTATTTGAAAAAGAAGCATTTTTTTGGTTCAAACCATGGAAAGCACTTGTTTATTGGTCGGTGAATTTATCCACCAATCAGCAAGAACAACACAGTGTGTTAACCAAAAATGGGCCGGCATCTAAACTTACATTCTTCCATTTCAAATAAAGATACCAAGAGAATGAAGAGAATTTGATAATAGGAGTAAATTAGAAAGTTGCTTAAAATTGCATAATCTATCTGAATCACGAAAGAAAAAATGTGGGTTCAGTGTCCCTTTAAATGAATTGTGTTTTTTTTCTGTGAATTGCTGTATTTCAGAAGATTAAACACTTAGCAAATTCTTTATATTTTAAGAGAAATTCTTAAATATGTGGAAATATGTGGAAAACATACCATTCATGTTAATCGACTGTATAGGAGTCATGTTTTCCTAAAAAATCAAACACACAATTTGTGGTTTCACAGGAATCGTCAGTTCACCATCCATAAAACAAAAAAGTATGATTCAATACTTAATATACTATATTTTTTATTTAAAATAAGAAGATAAAATATATTTATTGTCATTTGCCCTGTCTTTTTTTTTGTTGCAATTTATGAAGAAAATGTGTAGGAAAACAATAAAACAATAGTTTACATTTGGAAAAAAATTGAATTCACAAAGGTGGGACAATTTTGATATTCTATGCTTGCTCCTATCACTATCCAAACTGGCATGGTAAAAATAAATAATAATGATAATAATAATAATAATAATAATAATAATAGTAATAAAATTAAAACAAATATAAAATACTTGAACAAAAAAATATTCTATATAGATTTTCACAAAAATGAAATTTGTTTTTACACTTACCTTATTCTTCCATTTATTTGTATTCCTACATTTTTTATTTGCTCAGAAAAACAATGGGCCCGACACCATTGGCAAGTAAAATAAAGCTAGTTGTTGCTGTCAGGTGACCATCATTGCAAGGAGAATGGTCCATGTAATCTTTTAAATTTGGGATCTTATGATATGTTTGTATAGTAAGAGAGTGATAAGGGTCATCAGACACAAAAAAATAGTATTTTGCTCTGAGAATAAGCAGGACAGATACAGGACACTGTTTTGAAAGGGAAGGTTTGCTACTTTCAAAAAAACATTTATTATGCAGTAGAACCTCACGTATATAAGTGAATTTCCATGTATGAATGAAGGTTTTAAATTTGAATTAATTAATTCAATGTATACTCTAAACTGGTTGATATTTTGATTCCTAAACATCTTTAATAACTATAGTGAATTGAATACAATAAAGTCCTGGCTTTAGAAAAACAATGAAATAAGTATAGGTCCTTCTAGAGAGATTTAGCAAAGGAACTCACACTCTAGGGCTGTTTTATTGTAAAGGGTGTCATGAATGTATACAAGCAAACGGAAGGATGAGGACTCACAGGAACTAATAACCAACGTGGTTTATTCAAGCAGCAAAGGTGAAGCACTATTCAGTGTACAAGACAGGTGCATAGGATCTGACGCATTTCGTGCATGCTCAAATGCGTTTCATCAGAGATCTCTGAGCTGCTGACTACAGATGAATGTGCTTTCTAACCGCTAAGGCACATCGCTCGCTAGTGTACACACACTACAGATTGGCACCGAAGAAGGTGAGGTACGTGACTTTTGAACTCTACTTTACTGTAGGGGTAAACACATCTACTACTCTACAACTGTGTTGAGAATCTACACCACTCTTTGTGCAGTACCTACTCTTATACTACAAAGCTGGGTTATACTTTTGAGCCTAATCCCTTTCTCACTTTTGTGTCATGAATGTATTCCACATTTTTGAGTAGTTATTTACTTCTATGATACATTTATCAATTCATTTTAGCATTTATTTTGTAATTTCTGTGTCTAAGGTTAAAACCGAAGACATATTGAGGTATAAAATATTCATAAACTAGATATTATGATACACTTAATCGGGATGCATCTCAAATTAAGGACATCTGCTGGGGAGGGGGGGAGGGTATCAATATAATAAAAAGTTCCTAAACATAATATCAGTGGTATTATGATATTTTTTTTAAAAAATGGCATCTCATTTGCATGCTTGTATTTAATCAGAAAGATTGCTAAAGTAGGGTATTTGCTAAATATTGCCTTTTTCCTCAACACACCTAGATCAAAATGAGTATCACTTTTTTAAAGGGACGTTAAACACTAAATAAATGTTAGATAGAATGATGCATTTAAAGAAAATATTTGTCTGAGAATAACATGTAGATGTATTTTTTAAAGTTTAATTCGCTGTTTAAATATTGACAAAAAAGTTTAACATTTTAGTGTCTATACAACAATGGGATCTGCCATATTGTAACTTAGGTTACCTTCTATGCTGTGGCCAATTAGGGACAATTATAAATAGGTCACTAGAGTGTGCAGCCAATGGCTGTGTGGAATATAACAGTGTTCTGCACTTCAATTTCTAACAGGATCTTAAACGCCCACAATTTCAGAATGGAATTATAGGATAAGGGGACAAAATAAATAATTCAAGTATATTGCAGACTATTTCTTAAATATACGATTTATCATTTTATATTACCATCTCAAAATGTTTAATGCCCCTTTAATTAGCAACATAATTCAGAAATGCAGAGTTATTGTTATGGTCTGCAGAACATATTTTTTAGTGCCAATCAGAGTATACATAGATACAATTTAATAGCCTAATAACAAATAGTTTAGTTTTATGTTTCTGCCTATTAACCTTATTTGATTGCAACTCTACCAGAAATATAAAACTTTCAATATGATTACAAATAAGCCTTAATAACTGAGCGTAGTAAACATAGTACTGTTGCGGGATTTGTCTCACATGTGTTAACTGACTATTCTTTTATTAAACAGTCAATGTATTGATCCTTTCACACTTGTTTCCCTCTCTCCCTCAAATATCTAGAGGCATATTCTGTGCAAAGAGCGTGAGAGTCCACATAGGCTGCATTTATGAGGGAAAATATGCAAAAACTCGAGGTATACAAGTTATTTACGGATGCAGCAGTGCTTTGGGGTTGAGAGAAGGTGCATACATGATCCTAAATGATTGATTGCTTTTAAATTTATCTGAGTATTTAAATACAAAGTGATTCCAAAAGTGTCATGTTGGAAACCAGTTTAGAAAATGAAGCTGACAATCACTATAATACTGAGTTTGTTGGGCCTTAGTAAAAAAAAGAGAATTCAATCCACTTGCCTGGGGCAAGTTACATGCTTATTAGAGAACATAGGCTCGGGGGAGCTTTTGTAAGCATCATATCTCACTGCTGGGTTTAGACAAAAAAGCAACGAAAGAACTCACTGAGATGCAGCTTTTAGAGTCAATTCAAGGTTGGTCAATCAGTAGTTAATATCTAAAGCAATGAAAATGATCACTATGAATGATTTTAAACTGATAATTTCACAATTCAGCAACTTTTTATTAAAAAATACAAAAAATGATGACAATAAAATAAGAATCATTATCACGGTTCTTATTATTTTAGGTTAGTATTTTTCTCTCTCTCTCTTTTTAGAATAGCCATTTTTTTTTTTTTTAATGGGCAGCAAACGATCTGAATGCCCTTTTATGGCAATGCCCATACAAATGCCCTTTTCAGGGCAAAGGGTAGATTTTATTTTGTGGGAGGGGGATTGTGGGGGTTTGTATACTGTTGGTGGGTGTTTGTTTTTCTTTTATAGAAAAAGAGCTGATTTCTTTAGGGCAATGCCCCAGAAAAGGCCCTTTTAAGGGCCCTTGGTAGTTTATTATAGTTTTGTTTTTTTTTAAAGGGTAACAAATCATTTTTATTGTTTTGGATAATTTTGTTTGCTATTTTTTGTAATGGTAGGTTTTTTTATTTTTTGTAATTTTAGTGTTTTTATTTTTGTAATGGTAGGGTTTTTTATTTTTGTAATGTTAGGTTTTATATCACATGTAAGTTTGTATTTATTTTAACTGGGTAGTTAGTAAATAGTTAATAAATATTTAATAACTAGTCTACCTAGTTAAAATAAATACAAACTTACCTGTGAAATAAAACTAAAACCTAAGCTAGCTACAATATAACTATTAGTTATATTGTAGGTAGCTTAGGTTTTATTTCATCGGTAAGTTTATATTTAGTTTTAAATAGGTATTATTAAGTTAATAATTGTAACTTTAATTTAGCTCTATTTTAATTTTGTTAAAGTTAGGGGGTGTCAGGATTACGGTTAGGGTTACGGTTAGGTTTAGGTGTTAATATAGTTTAATTTAGGTTGTCGCGATGTGGGGGGTGGCGGTTTAGTGGTTTATTTAGTGGTAGTGATGCGGGAGGCCAGAGGTTTAGGGGTTTGTAACTTTTTTTAGTGGCGGCGATGTCGGGGAGTGGCAGATTAGGGGTTAATAGAATTATTTTGGTGGCGGCTATATCGGGAGCATCAGATTAGGGGTTAATAACTTTATGTAGGTGTCAGCAATGTCGGAGGCAGCAGATTAGGGGTGTTTAGACGTGGGGTTTATGTTAGGGTGTTTTTTTCCCATAGACATCAATGGGGCTGCGTTACGGAACTTTTCATTCTGCAATCGCAGGTGTTAGTTTTTTTTCTAACCCACTCTCCCCATTGATGTCTATGGTAAAAAGCGTGCACAAGCACGTCAAAACAGCGCTTGTATTTTGTGTGGTATGGAACTCAAAGCAACCATATCGCACGCACAAGCCAGTGTTTGAAAACTTGTAATGGCAGCGCAATGGAGTGTGAAATAACGCAACTTATTGCGCCCATAACTTGTAATCTAACTGCTAGTTTGTACTGATTTGCCTATATTGCATAGAAATAAGTTAAATCATGAACTCTGTCTAAGTAATGAGTTTTAAAATGTATTGCAAAATACACTAGTGAAGGAACCATACATTCCAAAATGAATTTGAAAAATGAAATAAACATGTTTCTGTATTACTGCAATTATAAGGTTTTTTTCTATCATATTATCTGGTGGGGGGGGGGTGACAGTAACAAATGCATTCTACATAGTTACACATATATTTGATTGTGAGTTTAGATAATATCACTGAAAGTAAATAATGACTGCACTCTTTAACTTAGTGTCTGTGGACCACAATTAGGCTTTGAATTCCGTTGTTTCTTTTACACCTGTACCTAGACTTACACTTTAATTACAGCATGTTTATATGTATAGAAAAGTATAACTTTGTTCTACTCAAGGGAAAGGGGGAAAGATGAGCAACTTATTTATTTACAATTATTCTTTAGGAATTGGTAAGGAGATATTTTTCAAATGTTATATTGATCCATCAACCCATTTTTCCTGTTTTGATGCAGTTTGAAGCATAGAGGGAGCTATATACGAGCACTTTTTATTAGAGTTATACTTGCTAGAGGATACTTGGTTAAATTGCTGATAGATAGATAGATAGATAGATAGATAGATAGATAGATACATAGGTCTTCTTAAAGAAAAAAAATGAATTGAGTAAATATAAGTAGCCAAAGGATAATTTTAACGTTTACACAATTCTACTATAAATCATATGTTTTTGTAAGGCTTTATTTTCTAGTCGTAGATTCTTTATAGCATTAAGAGCTAGATTACAAGTGGAGCTGTAACTTTTGGGCCAGGCGCTATAGATTTTTTTTTTTGTCTTTTTACACGCGTCGGAAATAGTGCTCATATTACAAGTTGAAAGTAAATGTGTTCGCTGAAGAGCAATCTCGATTTGCGATCAGCAGGTTAACTTGAATAAAGAACTTGGATAAAGGGTAGTGAGTTAAGAAAAGTTGTTCAAAACACAATTTGAATGCATTTAAAAGTACAGTTATACTCATATAAAAACTATCTGATAAAAATTATTTTAAAAAAAATTATAAAAAAGTTATAAGGGCTTAAAGATATATGGTATAATGTGCTTGACAAAAAAGGGCTCTAACATAAATATACATAAATAGACGTCTCACTATGTTTCTGTATGTATTTGAACCACACCAAGTGTGGTCCCTTGTCAGATTTATGGATTTCCATTATCTGCACCCTGATGAATGACCTACAAGTTTGTGAGAGTGCCGATATGTATATTTGTATGTACATATGTAATTATGTATTTATATATGTACATATGTATTTACATACATACACACACATATATATACTGTATATATATATATATATATATATATATATATATATATATATATGTAAGATAGAAAGCTATTAGGTATACACCCTTTAGCTCACCCTATAGCACTACTGAGGTAGAGATGGGGTACTAGAATATTTATTCTGCACCTCTAAGTATCAATAAACTCTCTTATTCAGATAGACTGCCAATCTCTTAGGGTAGAAGGGATCCCAAATTTCCTCCAGGAATTAAATAAAAACACAAGATATATAGAGATGGCGCTAAGCAAGATAGAGAGTATATATCACAGATAAAGCAAATTTATGCTAATATTATTATACATGCATATATTAGAACTCAAAATGCCCCAAAGTACAATGTCAGATATTCGAAAGTCTCTAATAAACAACATGTAATGAAAGTGATATTAATGAAAATCAGGTGCTACTAGTCCCCAATATAGCAAATGAACAAATGAAATAGTAGAGAACAGTTTGAAATTCTTCTTTAGATAGATATGTGACTCCCTTTGGGTATGCACTTACGTTAAAATCCCCCAATCATATGAGGTAAGGATGATTCGGTAACACTGATAAGGATTAAGCCCTCTGGAGTGTGTATCCACCGGTAGATAGAACTTTCTTTGCTGTAAATATCACTTGCCACTCTTGGTATTCAGGTAGATGGAAACGTTCGATCTCAATCACCATGCATCGTTACGTATTCTGTTTTACAGTACAAACTCGCTCAGTATTCCTCCAGTTCAGGCTGTACACACGTGGGCCTAGTGACGTTGTAAACAGTGTGCGCTCAAAATAGTCAACTGCAGCCGTCGGATTACTATTTTGAGCGCACACTGTTTACAACGTCACTAGACCCACGTGTGTACAGCCTGAACTGGAGGAATACTGAGCGAGCTTGTACTGTGCATGGTGATTGAGATCGAAAGTTTCCATCTACCTGAATACCAAGAGTGGCAAGTGATATTTACAGCAAAGAAAGTTCTATCTACCGGTGGATACACACTCCAGAGGGCTTAATCCTTATCAGTGTTACCGAATCATCCTTACCTCATATGATTGGGGGATTTTAACGTAAGTGCATAGGGGGGACATCTATCTAAAGAAGAATTTCGAACTGTTCTCTACTATTTCATTTGTTAATTGCTATATTGGGGACTAGTAGCAAATATCCTTTTTTTTTTAATATGAATATTCTATTATGTGTTTAACTGATTATTTACTGTAAATATTTTACATTCACATAATAGACAATGTTCTATTAATTGTTCAATAGATATTCATATATATACTTTATATATATATTTTATATATATATATATATATATATATATATATTTGTATATGCCTATTCCTATATATAATCATATATATAGGTATAGAAATGTACTTTACCAAAATTCCACCAGCTATATATAGAAATATATATTTAAAAATACATAGAACATAATTTTCTATGTAAAGAACAATGGAATGTGAAATATGCATAATTCTAATGGGATTAAGTGCTCTTAGTTTAAACGGAACCGAGTTAGCGTGAGTATAGGTAATAGTTTTTTTTAATTTTTGCACTCCATTGAAGTCCAACTCTTTCTGGGTTCCGGGTTTCGCTCGCACGCAAACGTTTTACTTTCAATCTGTAATTTGCGCGCTACCTGACACATGCAAAAAGTTAACTTCTAACAAAGTTAACACTCGAGTGGGATAGTTAAATAGCACGGAACTTATTATTTAGCCCAAAATGTTGTATATTCAGTGCTTTAACAGGGACAGTAAAAACTTTCAGATTTGTTTTATAAAACGTTTATTTATGAGTAATAAAAGAACTTTAATTATTTATTTTGCCCCATTTTTATGTAATTTAGCTCTAAAAATTGAGCAATTTCTAATTCTCAGAACATGAAGAGCACCCTACTGACTTCTCAAGACTAACTCTGTTATATATCTTTGCCTAATTGTCTTGATAACAACTGCAAAACAATTCATTGTTTTTATTGCCAAACATTTAAAAGTCCATTAAAGGGACATAATACTCATATGCTAAATCACTTGAAACGAATGCAGTATAACTGTAAAAAGCTGACAGGAAAATATCACCTGAGCATCTCTATGTAAAAAAGGAAGATATTTTACCTCACAATTTCCTCAGCTCAGCAGAGTAAGTTCTGTGTAAAAAGTTATACTCAGCTGCTCCCAGCTGCAGGTAAAAAAAATAAAAAAAATAAAGAAATGAACAGCAGCCAATCAGCATCAGCAGTGCTGAGGTCATGAACTCTTACTGTGATCTCATGAGATTTGACTTGACTCTCATGAGATTTCATAGTAAGCTTCCTTTACCTGATTGGTGAAATAATATGAGAGTGCACGATGCTAGTCCCTTCAGATGTCCCAGGACAAA